>NW_027514838.1:317500-617500 GCF_048772815.1 Callospermophilus lateralis | reverse complement strand
ACCAATATTAATGCCAATCGAAATTCATCAGTAAATATGTATCATCCACAAATGCAAAAATATTTATTTTACTGAACATGAGTTAATGTATAATGTTGTTCTACTAGGACGCTCTCCTATAAGTTGAATTTTCATTTCCAAAAGCATTTAGGAGGAGTGAACTCTTCTCACAATTTGTATCTGCCAAGACAGCCACCTCACAAAAATGTACGTGTGATACCTGGTAGGATTCTATATATGCATATAAATATACATGTGTGAATAGGCTACAGAAAAGGGAAATAAGAATTCACATATTTGTTAAGCTTAAAAACACATGGAGAATATTTCAAATAAATTTGACTAGATTTATAACTCTTACCTTATATAATGCAAATGTCAAGTCCAACTATACAACATGTCTCCTCTGAAGTACTTGTATTTCTAATGTGTTGGGCTAATTTTCTCCATTATATTAGGATGAATAGTCTGAGTCTACTAGGTATGGGTTAGTGTCAGGGATTCAGTACTTCGAATGGAAATTTGGAAAATGAATCCAATGTGTATGTAAAAATATGCTGCACAAATATCCTCCCGCTCTCATCCAGAACAATGCCTTGACATTACCTTCACCCCAAGTAAGACACAATTAGAGGAGAAGAGTTACAAAATCAGTGAATACATATCTGGAATGGAAAATGCTCAGGAGTTCACAACCTTGGAGGTGGTAGAGGAGTTTCCAAAACTAAGGGACAGGGTAAACACTCCACAAACATGGAGCTCTGCTGGCCTAAAAACTTTTTGAGAAACTGCCTCTGAGCTTCCACACTTGAAATATATGTAGTTTTCTGGAGATTTGGCTTCCTCTGTAGTGAGACCATCAAAGCTGGGTCTGCATCTATGTGACCTGGAGGACATGGTTTCTTATTTTCCAATGAACAAGATGAAGCAGTGCTGAATCCTCTCTTTGTAGGTAAACTGAGGCCACTGGGGACTAAGTGTCTCCCCGTGTGGACTGTGAAGCCATTTGGTCCTCTTCCACTTTTTGTGGTGTTTTTGCTGCTGAACTGTGAGTTTGGTATTTGTTTCACGAAATACTAGGAGCTAAACTGGGACACAGTGCTGGAGGGAGTTCTGTCACGTGTGGTGGGTCAGGGTCTGCAAGAGAATGCACCAACTAGGCTCCTATCTCTCACAGCTTGCCCCATTGCCCCCTTGTCCATATCAACCTGATTCTTAATTTTCCTCTGAAAACTCTCCATATAACAAGATGCCTTTACATATAAGGGTCTGTTGGCTGCACCATGTCAGTTACAAGCCATTTGGAATCCAATGGTAGATCCACATGGCCCTACCACGGATGTTTTAGCAAACACCTCCCCACCACTGCTCTAGACCCACTACTCAGCAGGCTCCAAATTTCTGGCATCTCTGTTCTACACCATTTTCATGAAACTCAGTAAATCAAGGCACTGTCTGGTATACTCATGATCAGCAACAGGACATCCAATGTTTCTCCAGTGCCACCTGGTCATAGGAATTTCAAAAATTTCATGGTATTTATCTAGCCATTTTTCAACCATGAAGTTGGAGGCACTGTGGGTTTCAGTTCATTCAGCAAACATTAAATGGTGAGGAAGCTCATTTCAATGAAATCTCTGGAGAACTCTTACAGGCACGGCTTCCCAAAGAGTGGACAAAAGGTCACATTAGGCCAGGCCCATTGAGGTCTACAATGTGAGGTCCATGTGTGTTTTGACTCTCAACTATGGCTGCCATTTCTTTAAGAATAAAATCATGTGATATCCTTGCTGAGATTCCCAGGCCTCTGTGGAAATCCACCCGGGGCCTAGGTCTCAGTTTCCAAGAGCGACTTTCATGCGTGGCCTCTTAAAATCCCAACAAAATTCATGGCAATGCTTCTCTGAGTTCAGTTCCAAAACCCAGTCTCTAAGGGGAATCACACCAGAGTTCAAGCTCACGTGGACCCAGTCATTTTTTCCAATGCAACACAAATGTCCAAAATTAAAACCAAAACACTCCCACATGGCCTTCATCTTATTCCATATAGTCAATCATCTTAACCTCTGGCTGGAGGTTTCCATGAGGGGCGCAGCCCAAGACAGTGTCCAAAACCAGCTCGTTTGCCCCTCATTTGCCTAAAGTCAGGGTAGCCTGGACACCGTTTCTCTGAAACAGGAGCGAACAAATAAGCCTGCCGTTAATACTTCTTTGTTTCTCCAATTTGAGGCCTACTGATTTTAGGTATCGATTCTTTAGGTGATTTAGAGTCATGCGAAAACACAAGCACCTCTGCAGGGCTTTGAAGAACTCATTTGACCCAAAGAATCCCTATTGTCATTTGATGGAGTGCAGGAACCTAACAGAGGAAGGCAAGAGGCTTCGTCCACAATGAATGATATTTTTTGCCATTTTGGTTTTGGAAGCTCACGTGGGATCATTCTTAAGATCCATCAGGTGCTGAGAATCTAAGTCACAGCCACACACAGGTCCAAGAGGCTGATAAAGAGCCACAGGTGAGGCCCATTCATTTCCATTTGAAAACTGTTTTCTTCAGGCTTCACAAAGGGGTGGCCTGAGGCAAAGACCTTCCTGACATTCAGTGCAACACAACAATAAGTAAGCAAAAGGCCCAAAGCAGGGTTTCTGCACTGAGACTTTCCTGGTCACACTGATATCTGAGTTTTTTGAGATGCTAGCCATTCTCTTCAGCTATCCAGTACATGGCCATGTCACAGAGCTTGGAGGTGGTACATATTTTGGACACAAATAGATGAGCCTATTCTGGAGAGTGGCCAGAATTCAGGAAGAAAACAACAACTTAGAAAGATAGCAGGTGTTGCACATTGATAAGACAAGCTGCAGTCCATTCATATATTGGGCAGGATGAATTCTGGGAAGATTTATACTAGACAGGACACATCCATTAATGCATTCTCTTTTCTAATGTCTACAACAACGCACACAGTGGGATACACAGAAAGAGAAACACTCGCCATGTCAAATGACTTACTAGAAACTGTCCACTCCAAACCAAACAAACCGCCTTTTCTATCTATTCTCAGAACATGAGACAAAACAACAAACCCACACCCACTCCCACAAAGGCACCTCCTTCCCCCAAGTACGTCTGTGACTATCCGGGGTGTCCTCTGACTGGTGGGCCATACTATGTTCCCCCGAAATGGCCTGTCTTCTCTCTGATCTTGATTCCTTGACCAACTCTGTGAAGATGTCAGGAAAAAGTGGTTAGCCACTACCTGTTTTCTCAGGAAAGGTCCATCTTCAGAGCTCTCCTGGCATTTGGCCATCCTCACATCATTAGGTACCAAGAAAACTGACTCTGTCCTTGGTAAATCCAAACAAGTGAACCCACTGGGACTGGGACTGGGACTGCCTCTGGGTGTCTGGCTTCTTGGATACCAAGTTCAGAGAGTTCCATCACCAAGGAAATGAGGTATTTCACATTCTTTGGAACTGACTGAGGTCACTGCCTTGGCAACCACTTTGTCCTAACAGTTGCTTCCAAGGGTAACATAAGATGGAGGTTGCCAGAACTTCCTGTGACACTTTCATAAGGTAGAATGTATATCACCATTGGCACCCGGGAACAGCTCTCCACTCAGCCCTGGTTTGGTCCATCTTCTGTACAATAAGAAGAGAGAGAGGCAGATTCAGACACATCCCTTCATCCTGACCAGGTTGTTTGCCATGGAAGATGACTTTTGCTCTCTCAGGTGCTTCATACCTGCCTACAACTTCTCCAGGTACCATTTGTGCATGGACATTTGAGGTTCTCATCAGGTTGAAGGTCCCCAACTTTCCTGTATTGTAAGAACCACTCTGTCTCTGCTCTTCTGTAAAATGATTGAGGGAACAGTGTATACTTGGGGTTAAAAACAGGTTTGATTTGGATTACGAGTGATTCTGTGTGATGAATAATGGTATTGGGAACCTGCAATATTTACAAGAATATAGAGGTGAAATATAAGTAGGAAAACAGAAATCTAGGTATGATTTGAAGCCCAGAAGGGTTTTGCCCTTGATTGGGATACTTAGCTTTGAATGATGTTCTGCAAAGATGCCTCAGATAATTCGATATACAACGGCATAGGACCTTGTACATTGGATGATTGAATTTAGAAGAGAACATCCAGTCAAAAAGGGATATTCAGTAGGATTAGGAAGATAGTCGGTAGGTTTAGGAAGAAGAGTGAGTATAGGATTTGGACCAAAAGTTCTTTAGCAATAGACTTTCGGTTGTTGAGTGAATGTAAATGTCAGCACATATGAAGAGTCAGTCACTATGTTGAACTGGGGAAAATATGTAGAAAAGCAGATATCAATAGAAACATTACGAAATCAGGCAAAGTATAAAGTGAGTGATAGAATTAGACATTTTCAACAGGGTTGAGTTTGAATATATAAATTAGGAAAAAAACAAATATGTAGTCACCAATAGGATTGACAATTGACAGCATTAGGCAACCTGGACATGGATGTTTTTAGAAATCCATGTTCACTTTCCATTTAGGCTTTGGTACAATCATAAGTGTGACCTTTCCATTTTTTGTCCAGAATATTACTGTGATAATGAGGTGACATGAGTATTTCTTTCACCATTTCTGGGAGCAATATATTGAAGATGTAAAATGAGAATCGGGGGTACAAAGAGGTGTACCCTGTTTCTAGGAACATAGAGAAAAAGCATGAATAGACCATACTGCGAATAAATAATATAACTTTTTTGAACTTTAAATAATGAATTGAACTGATATCTGAAAAATTAAAGGAAATCGTATATTGATATACAATCATTCATTCCAACCAGGTATATATGGAATGGAAATATTTGTGTTTTGGTTTATCATGAAGAGTGTGTGAGTTTTGCTTCAAAATGGTTATGGAAATTCAAAATAATGTGTTTGGAAAGAAGTCTCATGAAAAGACCAGTCAAGAAACCCTGACAATACATGTGTTCTGAAGCAAGAAGTGGTGAAAGTTGAAACAAATGCATATTAATTTGTGAACTTGTGGATGAAATGTATATCCTGTGATGTGCAAAAACTGAAGAAACAATAATGTACCAGTGTCGAATACAAATGAATGACAAATTACATATCATGTCCCATAGGAGTCTACTTGCATTGATGTTAGACTGGGTCAGTTACTGTAGAATAATTAGAATTTGTATGCACCATTCACTGATGTTAGTTTTCAGTACTATGAAACAAATATGTATTTCAGGTGGATGAATATTTCTGATTATAATCTTGTGAAAAGTGGATTATAAATCCACATCCATGAACATGAATGAATTTAGAGAGTGTATATTCGACACATATATTTCATATTTTGAAAAATTTGGAGAGTGTATCTATATCTATATCTATACCTATGCACACACACACACACACACACACACACACACACACACAACTCACAGACATTAAAAATTACCAATATAAATGCCAATCGAAATTCATCAGTAAATATGTATCATCCACAAATGCAAAAATATTTATTTTACAAAACATGAGTTAATGTATGATGTTGTTCTACAAGGACGCTCACCTATAAGTTGAATTTTCATTTCCAACAGCATTTAGGAGGAGTGAACTCTTCTCACATTTTGTATCTGCCAAGACAGCCACCTCACAAATATGTACGTGTGATACCTGATAGGATTCTATATATGCATATAAATATACATGTGTGAATAGAGTACAGAAAAAGGAAACAAGAATTCACATATTTGTTAAGTTTAAAACACATGGAGAATATTTCAAATAAATTTGACTAGATTTATAACTCCTACCTTATATAATGCAAATGTCAAGTCCAACTATACAACATGTCTCCTCTGAAGTACTTGTATTTCTACTGTGTTGGGTTAATTTTCTCCATTATATTAGGATGAATAGTCTGAGTCTACTAGGTATGGGTTAGTGTCAGGGATTCAGTATTTCGAATGGAAAATTGGAAAATGAATCCAATGTGTATGTAAATATATGCTGCACAAATATCCTCCCGCTCTCATCCAGAACAATGCCTTGACATTACCTTCACCCCAAGTAAGACACAATTAGAGGAGAAGAGTTACAAAATCAGTGAATACATATCTGGAATGGAAAATGCTCAGGAGTTCACAACCTTGGAGGTGGTAGAGGAGTTTCCAAAACTAAGGGACAGGGTAAACACTCCACAAACATGGAGCTCTGCTGGCCTAAAAACTTTTTGAGAAACTGCCTCTGAGCTTCCACACTTGAAATATATGTAGTTTTCTGGAGATTTGGCTTCCTCTGTAGTGAGACCATCAAAGCTGGGTCTGCATCTATGTGACCTGGAGGACATGGTTTCTTATTTTCCAATGAACAAGATGAAGCAGTGCTGAATCCTCTCTTTGTAGGTAAACTGAGGCCACTGGGGACTAAGTGTCTCCCCGTGTGGACTGTGAAGCCATTTGGTCCTCTTCCACTTTTTGTGGTGTTTTTGCTGCTGCACTGTGAGTTTGGTATTTGTTTCACGAAATACTAGGAGCTAAACTGGGACACAGTGCTGGAGGGAGTTCTGTCACGTGTGGTGGGTCAGGGTCTGCAAGAGAATGCACCAACTAGGCTCCTATCTCTCACACCTTGCCCCATTGCCCCCTTGTCCATATCAACCTGATTCTTAATTTTCCTCTGAAAACTCTCCATATAACAAGATGCCTTTACATATAAGGGTCTGTTGGCTGCACCATGTCAGTTACAAGCCATTTGGAATCCAATGGTAGATCCACATGGCCCTACCACGGATGTTTTATCAAACACCTCCCCACCACTGCTCTAGACCCACTACTCAGCAGGCTCCAAATTTCTGGCATCTCTGTTCTACACCATTTTCATGAAACTCAGTAAATCAAGGCACTGTCTGGTATACTCATGATCAGCAACAGGACATCCAATGTTTCTCCAGTGCCACCTGGTCATAGGAATTTCAAAAATTTCATGGTATTTATCTAGCCATTTTTCAACCATGAAGTTGGAGGCACTGTGGGTTTCAGTTCATTCAGCAAACATTAAATGGTGAGGAAGCTCATTTCAATGAAATCTCTGGAGAACTCTCACAGGCACGGCTTCCCAAAGAGTGGACAAAAGGTCACATTAGGCCAGGCCCATTGAGGTCTACAATGTGAGGTCCATGTGTGTTTTGACTCTCAACTATGGCTGCCATTTCTTTAAGAATAAAATCATGTGATATCCTTGCTGAGATTCCCAGGCCTCTGTGGAAATCCACCCGGGGCCTAGGTCTCAGTTTCCACGAGCGACTTTCATGCGTGGCCTCTTAAAATCCCAACAAAATTCATGGCAATGCTTCTCTGAGTTCAGTTCCAAAACCCAGTCTCTAAGGGGAATCACACCAGAGTTCAAGCTCACGTGGACCCAGTCATTTTTCCCAATGCAACACAAATGACCAAAATTAAAACCAAAACACTCCCACATGGCCTTCATCTTATTCCATATAGTCAATCATCTTAACCTCTGGCTGGAGGTTTCCATGAGGGGCGCAGCCCAAGACAGTGTCCAAAACCATCTCGTTTGCCCCTCATTTGCCTAAAGTCAGGGTAGCCTGGACACCGTTTCTCTGAAACAGGAGCGAACAAATAAGCCTGCCGTTAATACTTCTTTGTTTCTCCAATTTGAGGCCTACTGATTTTAGGTATCGATTCTTTAGGTGATTTAGAGTCATGCGAAAACACAAGCACCTCTGCAGGGCTTTGAAGAACTCATTTGACCCAAAGAATCCCTATTGTCATTTGATGGAGTGCAGGAACCTAACAGAGGAAGGCAAGAGGCTTCGTCCACAATGAATGATATTTTTTGCCATTTTGGTTTTGGAAGCTCACGTGGGATCATTCTTAAGATCCATCAGGTGCTGAGAATCTAAGTCACAGCCACACACAGGTCCAAGAGGCTGATAAAGAGCCACAGGTGAGGCCCATTCATTTCCATTTGAAAACTGTTTTCTTCAGGCTTCACAAAGGGGTGGCCTGAGGCAAAGACCTTCCTGACATTCAGTGCAACACAACAATAAGTAAGCAAAAGGCCCAAAGCAGGGTTTCTGCACTGAGACTTTCCTGGTCACACTGATATCTGAGTTTTTTGAGATGCTCGCCATTCTCTTCAGCTATCCAGTACATGGCCATGTCACAGAGCTGGGAGGTGGTACATATTTTGTACACAAATCCATGAGCCTATTCTGGAGAGTGGCCAGAATTCAGGAAGAAAACAACAACTTAGAATGATAGCAGGTGTTGCACATTGAGAAGACAAGCTGCAGTCCATTCATATATTGGGCAGGATGAATTATGGGAAGATTTATACTAGACAGGACACATCCATTAATGCATTCTCTTTTCTAATGTCTACAACAACGCACACAGTGGGATACACAGAAAGAGAAACACTCGCCATGTCAAATGACTTACTAGAAACTGTCCACTCCAAACCAAACAAACCGCCTTTTCTATCTATTCTCAGAACATGAGACAAAACAACAAACCCACACCCACTCCCACAAAGGCACCTCCTTCCCCCAAGTACGTCTGTGACTATCCGGAGTGTCCTCTGACTGGTGGGCCATACTATGTTCCCCCGAAATGGCCTGTCTTCTCTCAGATCTTGATTCCTTGACCAACTCTGTGAAGATGTCAGGAAAAAGTGGTTAGCCACTACCTGTTTTCTCAGGAAAGGTCCATCTTCAGAGCTCTCCTGGCATTTGGCCATCCTCACATCATTAGGTACCAAGAAAACTGACTCTGTCCTTGGTAAATCCAAACAAGTGAGGCCACTGGGACTGGGACTGGGACTGCCTCTGGGTGTCTGGCTTCTTGGATACCAAGTTCAGAGAGTTCCATCACCAAGGAAAGGAGGTATTTCACATTCTTTGGAACTGAATGAGGTCACTGCCTTGGCAACCACTTTGTCCTAACAGTTGCTTCCAAGGGTAACATAAGATGGAGGTTGCCAGAACTTCCTGTGACACTTTCATAAGGTAGAATGTATATCACCATTGGCACCCGGGAACAGCTCTCCACTCAGCCCTGGTTTGGTCCATCTTCTGTACAATAAGAAGAGAGAGAGGCAGATTCAGACACATCCCTTCATCCTGACCAGGTTGTTTGCCATAGAAGATGACTTTTGCTCTCTCAGGTGCTTCATACCTGCCTACAACTTCTCCAGGTACCATTTGTGCATGGACATTTGAGGTCCTCATCAGGTGGAAGGTCCCCAACTTTCCTCTATTGTAAGAACCACTCTGTCTCTGCTCTTCTGTAAAATGATTGAGGGAACAGTGTATACTTGGGGTTAAAAACAGGTTTGATTTGGATTACGAGTGATTCTGTGTGATGAATAATGGTATTGGGAACCTGCAATATTTACAAGAATATAGAGGTGAAATATAAGTAGGAAAACAGAAATCTAGGTATGATTTGAAGCCCAGAAGGGTTTTGCCCTTGATTGGGATACTTAGCTTTGAATGATGTTCTGCAAAGATGCCTCAGATAATTCGATATACAACGGCATAGGACCTTGTACATTGGATGATTGAATTTAGAAGAGAACATCCAGTCAAAAAGGGATATTCAGTAGGATTAGGAAGATAGTCGGTAGGTTTAGGAAGAAGAGTGAGTATAGGATTTGGACCAAAAGTTCTTTAGCAATAGACTTTCGGTTGTTGAGTGAATGTAAATGTCAGCACATATGAAGAGTCAGTCACTATGTTGAACTGGGGAAAATATGTAGAAAAGCAGATATCAATAGAAACATTACAAAATCAGGCAAAGTATAAAGTGAGTGATAGAATTAGACATTTTCAACAGGGTTGAGTTTGAATATATAAATTAGGAAAAAAACAAATATGTAGTCACCAATAGGATTGACAATTGACAGCATTAGGCAACCGTTACATGGATGTTTTTAGAAATCCATGTTCACTTTCCATTTAGGCTTTGGTACAATCATAAGTGTGACCTTTCCATTTTTTGTCCAGAATATTACTGTGATAATGAGGTGACATGAGTATTTCTTTCACCATTTCTGGGAGCAATATATTGAAGATGTAAAATGAGAATCGGGGGTACAAAGAGGTGTACCCTGTTTCTAGGAACATAGAGAAAAAGCATGAATAGACCATACTGTGAATAAATAATATAACTTTTTTGAACTTTAAATAATGAATTGAACTGATATCTGAAAAATTAAAGGAAATCTTATATTCATATACAATCATTCATTCCAACCAGGTATATATGTAATGGAAATATTTGTGTTTTGGTTTATCATGAAGAGTGTGTGAGTTTTGCTTCAAAATGATTATGGAAATTCAAAATAATGTGTTTGGAAAGAAGTCTCATGAAAAGACCAGTCAAGAAACCCTGACAATACATGTGTTCTGAAGCAAGAAGTGGTGAAAGTTGAAACAAATGCATATTAATTTGTGAACTTGTGGATGAAATGTATATCCTGTGATGTGCAAAAACTAAAGAAACAATAATGTACCAGTGTCGAATACAAATGAATGACAAATTACATATCATGTCCCATAGGAGTCTACTTGCATTGATGTTAGACTGGGTCAGTTACTGTAGAATAATTAGGATTTGTATGCACCATTCACTGAAGTTAGTTTTCAGTACTAGGAAACAAATATGTATTTCAGGTCGATGAATATTTCTGATTATAATCTTGTGAAAAGTGGATTATAAATCCACATACATGAACATGAATGAATTTAGAGAGTGTATATTAGACACATATATTTCATATTTTGAAAAATTTGGAGAGTGTATCTATATCTATATCTATACCTATACACACACACACACACACACACACACACACACACACAACTCACAGACATTAAAAATTACCAATATAAATGCCAATCGAAATTCATCAGTAAATATGTATCATCCACAAATGCAAAAATATTTATTTTACTGAACATGAGTTAATGTATGATGTTGTTCTACTAGGACGCTCTCCTATAGGTTGAATTTTCATTTCCAACAGCATTTAGGAGGAGTGAACTCTTCTCACAATTTGTATCTGCCAAGACAGCCACCTCACAAAAATGTACGTGTGATACCTGGTAGGATTCTATATATGCATATAAATATACATGTGTGAATAGGCTACAGAAAAGGGAAATAAGAATTCACATATTTGTTAAGCTTAAAAACACATGGAGAATATTTCAAATAAATTTGACTAGATTTATAACTCCTACCTTATATAATGCAAATGTCAAGTCCAACTATACAACATGTCTCCTCTGAAGTACTTGTATTTCTAATGTGTTGGGCTAATTTTCTCCATTATATTAGGATGAATAGTCTGAGTCTACTAGGTATGGGTTAGTGTCAGGGATTCAGTACTTCGAATGGAAATTTGGAGAATGAATCCAATGTGTATGTAAAAATATGCTGCACAAATATCCTCCCGCTCTCATCCAGAACAATGCCTTGACATTACCTTCACCCCAAGTAAGACACAATTAGAGGAGAAGAGTTACAAAATCAGTGAATACATATCTGGAATGGAAAATGCTCAGGAGTTCACAACCTTGGAGGTGGTAGAGGAGTTTCCAAAACTAAGGGACAGGGTAAACACTCCACAAACATGGAGCTCTGCTGGCCTAAAAACTTTATGAGAAACTGCCTCTGAGCTTCCACACTTGAAATATATGTAGTTTTCTGGAGATTTGGCTTCCTCTGTAGTGAGACCATCAAAGCTGGGTCTGCATCTATGTGACCTGGAGGACATGGTTTCTTATTTTCCAATGAACAAGATGAAGCAGTGCTGAATCCTCTCTTTGTAGGTAAACTGAGGCCACTGGGGACTAAGTGTCTCCCCGTGTGGACTGTGAAGCCATTTGGTCCTCTTCCACTTTTTGTGGTGTTTTTGCTGCTGAACTGTGAGTTTGGTATTTGTTTCACGAAATACAAGGAGCTAAACTGGGACACAGTGCTGGAGGGAGTTCTGTCACGTGTGGTGGGTCAGGGTCTGCAAGAGAATGCACCAACTAGGCTCCTATCTCTCACAGCTTGCCCCATTGCCCCCTTGTCCATATCAACCTGATTCTTAATTTTCCTCTGAAAACTCTCCATATAACAAGATGCCTTTACATATAAGGGTCTCTTGGCTGCACCATGTCAGTTACAAGCCATTTGGAAACCAATGGTAGATCCACATGGCCCTACCACGGATGTTTTAGCAAACACCTCCCCACCACTGCTCTAGACCCACTACTCAGCAGGCTCCAAATTTCTGGCATCTCTGTTCTACACCATTTTCATGAAACTCAGTAAATCAAGGCACTGTCTGGTATACTCATGATCAGCAACAGGACATCCAATGTTTCTCCAGTGCCACCTGGTCATAGGAATTTCAAAAATTTCATGGTATTTATCTAGCCATTTTTCAACCATGAAGTTGGAGGCACTGTGGGTTTCAGTTCATTCAGCAAACATTAAATGGTGAGGAAGCTCATTTCAATGAAATCTCTGGAGAACTCTCACAGTCACGGCTTCCCAAAGAGTGGACAAAAGGTCACATTAGGCCAGGCCCATTGAGGTCTACAATGTGATGTCCATGTGTGTTTTGACTCTCAACTATGGCTGCCATTTCTTTAAGAATAAAATCATGTGATATCCTTGCTGAGATTCCCAGGCCTCTGTGGAAATCCACCCGGGGCCTAGGTCTCAGTTTCCAAGAGCGACTTTCATGCGTGGCCTCTTAAAATCCCAACAAAATTCATGGCAATGCTTCTCTGAGTTCAGTTCCAAAACCCAGTCTCTAAGGGGAATCACACCAGAGTTCAAGCTCACGTGGACCCAGTCATTTTTTCCAATGCAACACAAATGTCCAAAATTAAAACCAAAACACTCCCACATGGCCTTCATCTTATTCCATATAGTCAATCATCTTAACCTCTGGCTGGAGGTTTCCATGAGGGGCGCAGCCCAAAACAGTGTCCAAAACCATCTCGTTTGCCCCTCATTTGCCTAAAGTCAGGGTAGCCTGGACACCGTTTCTCTGAAACAGGAGCGAACAAATAAGCCTGCCGTTAATACTTCTTTGTTTCTCCAATTTGAGGCCTACTGATTTTAGGTATCGATTCTTTAGGTGATTTAGAGTCATGCGAAAACACAAGCACCTCTGCAGGGCTTTGAAGAACTCATTTGACCCAAAGAATCCCTATTGTCATTTGATGGAGTGCAGGAACCTAACAGAGGAAGGCAAGAGGCTTCGTCCACAATGAATGATATTTTTTGCCATTTTGGTTTTGGAAGCTCACGTGGGATCATTCTTAAGATCCATCAGGTGCTGAGAATCTAAGTCACAGCCACACACAGGTCCAAGAGGCTGATAAAGAGCCACAGGTGAGGCCCATTCATTTCCATTTGAAAACTGTTTTCTTCAGGCTTCACAAAGGGGTGGCCTGAGGCAAAGACCTTCCTGACATTCAGTGCAACACAACAATAAGTAAGCAAAAGGCCCAAAGCAGGGTTTCTGCACTGAGACTTTCCTGGTCACACTGATATCTGAGTTTTTTGAGATGCTAGCCATTCTCTTCAGCTATCCAGTACATGGCCATGTCACAGAGCTTGGAGGTGGTACATATTTTGGACACAAATAGATGAGCCTATTCTGGAGAGTGGCCAGAATTCAGGAAGAAAACAACAACTTAGAAAGATAGCAGGTGTTGCACATTGATAAGACAAGCTGCAGTCCATTCATATATTGGGCAGGATGAATTATGGGAAGATTTATACTAGACAGGACACATCCATTAATGCATTCTCTTTTCTAATGTCTACAACAACGCACACAGTGGGATACACAGAAAGAGAAACACTCGCCATGTCAAATGACTTACTAGAAACTGTCCACTCCAAACCAAACAAACCGCCTTTTCTATCTATTCTCAGAACATGAGACAAAACAACAAACCCACACCCACTCCCACAAAGGCACCTCCTTCCCCCAAGTACGTCTGTGACTATGCGGGGTGTCCTCTGACTGGTGGGCCATACTATGTTCCCCCGAAATGGCCTGTCTTCTCTCAGATCTTGATTCCTTGACCAACTCTGTGAAGATGTCAGGAAAAAGTGGTTAGCCACTACCTGTTTTCTCAGGAAAGGTCCATCTTCAGAGCTCTCCTGGCATTTGGCCATCCTCACATCATTAGGTACCAAGAAAACTGACTCTGTCCTTGGTAAATCCAAACAAGTGAGCCCACTGGGACTGGGACTGGGACTGCCTCTGGGTGTCTGGCTTCTTGGATACCAAGTTCAGAGAGTTCCATCACCAAGGAAATGAGGTATTTCACATTCTTTGGAACTGAATGAGGTCACTGCCTTGGCAACCACTTTGTCCTAACAGTTGCTTCCAAGGGTAACATAAGATGGAGGTTGCCAGAACTTCCTGTGACACTTTCATAAGGTAGAATGTATATCACCATTGGCACCCGGGAACAGCTCTCCACTCAGCCCTGGTTTGGTCCATCTTCTGTACAATAAGAAGAGAGAGAGGCAGATTCAGACACATCCCTTCATCCTGACCAGGTTGTTTGCCATGGAAGATGACTTTTGCTCTCTCAGGTGCTTCATACCTGCCTACAACTTCTCCAGGTACCATTTGTGCATGGACATTTGAGGTCCTCATCAGGTTGAAGGTCCCCAACTTTCCTGTATTGTAAGAACCACTCTGTCTCTGCTCTTCTGTAAAATGATTGAGGGAACAGTGTATACTTGGGGTTAAAAACAGGTTTGATTTGGATTACGAGTGATTCTGTGTGATGAATAATGGTATTGGGAACCTGCAATATTTACAAGAATATAGAGGTGAAATATAAGTAGGAAAACAGAAATCTAGGTATGATTTGAAGCCCAGAAGGGTTTTGCCCTTGATTGGGATACTTAGCTTTGAATGATGTTCTGCAAAGATGCCTCAGATAATTCGATATACAATGGCATAGGACCTTGTACATTGGATGATTGAATTTAGAAGAGAACATCCAGTCAAAAAGGGATATTCAGTAGGATTAGGAAGATAGTCGGTAGGTTTAGGAAGAAGAGTGAGTATAGGATGTGGACCAAAAGTTCTTTAGCAATAGACTTTCGGTTGTTGAGTGAATGTAAATGTCAGCACATATGAAGAGTCAGTCACTATGTTGAACTGGGGAAAATATGTAGAAAAGCAGATATCAATAGAAACATTACGAAATCAGGCAAAGTATGAAGTGAGTGATAGAATTAGACATTTTCAACAGGGTTGAGTTTGAATATATAAATTAGGAAAAAAACAAATATGTAGTCACCAATAGGATTGACAATTGACAACATTAGGCAACCTGGACATGGATGTTTTTAGAAATCCATGTTCACTTTCCATTTAGGCTTTGGTACAATCATAAGTGTGACCTTTCCATTTTTTGTCCAGAATATTACTGTGATAATGAGGTGACATGAGTATTTCTTTCACCATTTCTGGGAGCAATATATTGAAGATGTAAAATGAGAATCGGGGGTACAAAGAGGTGTACCCTG
Source organism: Callospermophilus lateralis (assembly GCF_048772815.1). Taxonomy (NCBI): domain Eukaryota; kingdom Metazoa; phylum Chordata; class Mammalia; order Rodentia; family Sciuridae; genus Callospermophilus; species Callospermophilus lateralis. The sequence goes on along the minus strand of NW_027514838.1, from coordinate 601,902 downwards.
TTTCTAGGAACATAGAGAAAAAGCATTAATAGACCATACTGCGAATAAATAATATAACTTTTTTGAACTTTAAATAATGAATTGAACTGATATCTGAAAAATTAAAGGAAATCGTATATTGATATACAATCATTCATTCCAACCAGGTATATATGGAATGGAAATATTTGTGTTTTGGTTTATCATGAAGAGTGTGTGAGTTTTGCTTCAAAATGATTATGGAAATTCAAAATAATGTGTTTGGAAAGAAGTCTCATGAAAAGACCAGTCAAGAAACCCTGACAATACATGTGTTCTGAAGCAAGAAGTGGTGAAAGTTGAAACAAATGCATATTAATTTGTGAACTTGTGGATGAAATGTATATCCTGTGATGTGCAAAAACTGAAGAAACAATAATGTACCAGTGTCGAATACAAATGAATGACAAATTACATATCATGTCCCATAGGAGTCTACTTGCATTGATGTTAGACTGGGTCAGTTACTGTAGAATAATTAGGATTTGTATGCACCATTCACTGAAGTTAGTTTTCAGTACTATGAAACAAATATGTATTTCAGGTGGATGAATATTTCTGATTATAATCTTGTGAAAAGTGGATTATAAATCCACATACATGAACATGAATGAATTTAGAGAGTGTATATTAGACACATATATTTCATATTTTGAAAAATTTGGAGAGTGTATCTATATCTATATCTATACCTATATACACACACACACACACACACACACACACACACACACACACAACTCACAGACATTAAAAATTACCAATATAAATGCCAATCGAAATTCATCAGTAATTATGTATCATCCACAAATGCAAAAATATTTATTTTACTGAACATGAGTTAATGTATGATGTTGTTCTACAAGGACGCTCTCCTATAAGTTGAATTTTCATTTCCAACAGCATTTAGGAGGAGTGAACTCTTCTCACATTTTGTATCTGCCAAGACAGCCACCTCACAAAAATGTACGTGTGATACCTGATAGGATTCTATATATGCATATAAATATACATGTGTGAATAGACTACAGAAAAAGGAAACAAGAATTCACATATTTGTTAAGTTTAAAACACATGGAGAATATTTCAAATAAATTTGACTAGATTTATAACTCCTACCTTATATAATGCAAATGTCAAGTCCAACTATACAACATGTCTCCTCTGAAGTACTTGTATTTCTACTGTGTTGGGTTAATTTTCTCCATTATATTAGGATGAATAGTCTCAGTCTACTAGGTATGGGTTAGTGTCAGGGATTCAGTATTTCGACTGGAAAATTGGAAAATGAATCCAATGTGTATGTAAATATATGCTGCACAAATATCCTCCCGCTCTCATCCAGAACAATGCCTTGACATTACCTTCACCCCAAGTAAGACACAATTAGAGGAGAAGAGTTACAAAATCAGTGAATACATATCTGGAATGGAAAATGCTCAGGAGTTCACAATCTTGGAGGTGGTAGAGGAGTTTCCAAAACTAAGGGACAGGGTAAACACTCCACAAACATGGAGCTCTGCTGCCCTAAAAACTTTTTGAGAAACTGCCTCTGAGCTTCCACACTTGAAATATATGTAGTTTTCTGGAGATTTGGCTTCCTCTGTAGTGAGACCATCAAAGCTGGGTCTGCATCTATGTGACCTGGAGGACATGGTTTCTTATTTTCCAATGAACAAGATGAAGCAGTGCTGAATCCTCTCTTTGTAGGTAAACTGAGGCCACTGGGGACTAAGTGTCTCCCCGTGTGGACTGTGAAGCCATTTGGTCCTCTTCCACTTTTTGTGGTGTTTTTGCTGCTGCACTGTGAGTTTGGTATTTGTTTCACGAAATACTAGGAGCTAAACTGGGACACAGTGCTGGAGGGAGTTCTGTCACGTGTGGTGGGTCAGGGTCTGCAAGAGAATGCACCAACTAGGCTCCTATCTCTCACACCTTGCCCCATTGCCCCCTTGTCCATATCAACCTGATTCTTAATTTTCCTCTGAAAACTCTCCATATAACAAGACGCCTTTACATATAAGGGTCTGTTGGCTGCACCATGTCAGTTACAAGCCATTTGGAATCCAATGGTAGATCCACATGGCCCTACCACGGATGTTTTATCAAACACCTCCCCACCACTGCTCTAGACCCACTACTCAGCAGGCTCCAAATTTCTGGCATCTCTGTTCTACACCATTTTCATGAAACTCAGTAAATCAAGGCACTGTCTGGTATACTCATGATCAGCAACAGGACATCCAATGTTTCTCCAGTGCCACCTGGTCATAGGAATTTCAAAAATTTCATGGTATTTATCTAGCCATTTTTCAACCATGAAGTTGGAGGCACTGTGGGTTTCAGTTCATTCAGCAAACATTAAATGGTGAGGAAGCTCATTTCAATGAAATCTCTGGAGATCTCTCACAGGCACGGCTTCCCAAAGAGTGGACAAAAGGTCACATTAGGCCAGGCCCATTGAGGTCTACAATGTGAGGTCCATGTGTGTTTTGACTCTCAACTATGGCTGCCATTTCTTTAAGAATAAAATCATGTGATATCCTTGCTGAGATTCCCAGGCCTCTGTGGAAATCCACCCGGGGCCTAGGTCTCAGTTTCCAAGAGCGACTTTCATGCGTGGCCTCTTAAAATCCCAACAAAATTCATGGCAATGCTTCTCTGAGTTCAGTTCCAAAACCCAGTCTCTAAGGGGAATCACACCAGAGTTCAAGCTCACGTGGACCCAGTCATTTTTTCCAATGCAACACAAATGACCAAAATTAAAACCAAAACACTCCCACATGGCCTTCATCTTATTCCATATAGTCAATCATCTTAACCTCTGGCTGGAGGTTTCCATGAGGGGCGCAGCCCAAGACAGTGTCCAAAATCAGCTCGTTTGCCCCTCATTTGCCTAAAGTCAGGGTAGCCTGGACACCGTTTCTCTGAAACAGGAGCGAACAAATAAGCCTGCCGTTAATACTTCTTTGTTTCTCCAATTTGAGGCCTACTGATTTTAGGTATCGATTCTTTAGGTGATTTAGAGTCATGCGAAAACACAAGCACCTCTGCAGGGCTTTGAAGAACTCATTTGACCCAAAGAATCCCTATTGTCATTTGATGGAGTGCAGGAACCTAACAGAGGAAGGCAAGAGACTTCATCCACAATGAATGATATTTTTTGCCATTTTGGTTTTGGAAGCTCACGTGGGATCATTCTTAAGATCCATCAGGTGCTGAGAATCTAAGTCACAGCCACACACAGGTCCAAGAGGCTGATAAAGAGCCACAGGTGAGGCCCATTCATTTCCATTTGAAAACTGTTTTCTTCAGGCTTCACAAAGGGGTGGCCTGAGGCAAAGACCTTCCTGACATTCAGTGAAACACAACAATAAGTAAGCAAAAGGCCCAAAGCAGGGTTTCTGCACTGAGACTTTCCTGGTCACACTGATATCTGAGTTTTTTGAGATGCTCGCCATTCTCTTCAGCTATCCAGTACATGGCCATGTCACAGAGCTGGGAGGTGGTACATATTTTGTACACAAATCCATGAGCCTATTCTGGAGAGTGGCCAGAATTCAGGAAGAAAACAACAACTTAGGAAGATAGCAGGTGTTGCACATTGATAAGACAAGCTGCAGTCCATTCATATATTGGGCAGGATGAATTATGGGAAGATTTATACTAGACAGGACACATCCATTAATGCATTCTCTTTTCTAATGTCTACAACAACGGACACAGTGGGATACACAGAAACAGAAACACTCGCCGTGTCAAATGACTTACTAGAAACTGTCCACTCCAAACCAAACAAACCGCCTTTTCTATCTATTCTCAGAACATGAGACAAAACAACAAACCCACACCCACTCCCACAAAGGCACCTCCTTCCCCCAAGTACGTCTGTGACTATCCGGAGTGTCCTCTGACTGGTGGGCCATACTATGTTCCCCCGAAATGGCCTGTCTTCTCTCAGATCTTGATTCCTTGACCAACTCTGTGAAGATGTCAGGAAAAAGTGGTTAGCCACTACCTGTTTTCTCAGGAAAGGTCCATCTTCAGAGCTCTCCTGGCATTTGGCCATCCTCACATCATTAGGTACCAAGAAAACTGACTCTGTCCTTGGTAAATCCAAACAAGTGAGCCCACTGGGACTGGGACTGGGACTGCCTCTGGGTGTCTGGCTTCTTGGATACCAAGTTCAGAGAGTTCCATCACCAAGGAAAGGAGGTATTTCACATTCTTTGGAACTGAATGAGGTCACTGCCTTGGCAACCACTTTGTCCTAACAGTTGCTTCCAAGGGTAACATAAGATGGAGGTTGCCAGAACTTCCTGTGACACTTTCATAAGGTAGAATGTATATCACCATTGGCACCCGGGAACAGCTCTCCACTCAGCCCTGGTTTGGTCCATCTTCTGTACAATAAGAAGAGAGAGAGGCAGATTCAGACACATCCCTTCATCCTGACCAGGTTGTTTGCCATGGAAGATGACTTTTGCTCTCTCAGGTGCTTCATACCTGCCTACAACTTCTCCAGGTACCATTTGTGCATGGACATTTGAGGTTCTCATCAGGTTGAAGGTCCCCAACTTTCCTGTATTGTAAGAACCACTCTGTCTCTGCTCTTCTGTAAAATGATTGAGGGAACAGTGTATACTTGGGGTTAAAAACAGGTTTGATTTGGATTACGAGTGATTCTGTGTGATGAATAATGGTATTGGGAACCTGCAATATTTACAAGAATATAGAGGTGAAATATAAGTAGGAAAACAGAAATCTAGGTATGATTTGAAGCCCAGAAGGGTTTTGCCCTTGATTGGGATACTTAGCTTTGAATGATGTTCTGCAAAGATGCCTCAGATAATTCCATATACAATGGCATAGGACCTTGTACATTGGATGATTGAATTTAGAAGAGAACATCCAGTCAAAAAGGGATATTCAGTAGGATTAGGAAGATAGTCGGTAGGTTTAGGAAGAAGAGTGAGTATAGGATTTGGACCAAAAGTTCTTTAGCAATAGACTTTCGGTTGTTGAGTGAATGTAAATGTCAGCACATATGAAGAGTCAGTCACTATGTTGAACTGGGGAAAATATGTAGAAAAGCAGATATCAATAGAAACATTACGAAATCAGGCAAAGTATAAAGTGAGTGATAGAATTAGACATTTTCAACAGGGTTGAGTTTGAATATATAAATTAGGAAAAAAACAAATATGTAGTCACCAATAGGATTGACAATTGACAGCATTAGGCAACCTGGACATGGATGTTTTTAGAAATCCATGTTCACTTTCCATTTAGGCTTTGGTACAATCATAAGTGTGACCTTTCCATTTTTTGTCCAGAATATTACTGTGATAATGAGGTGACATGAGTATTTCTTTCACCATTTCTGGGAGCAATATATTGAAGATGTAAAATGAGAATCGGGGGTACAAAGAGGTGTACCCTGTTTCTAGGAACATAGAGAAAAAGCATGAATAGACCATACTGTGAATAAATAATATAACTTTTTTGAACTTTAAATAATGAATTGAACTGATATCTGAAAAATTAAAGGAAATCGTATATTGATATACAATCATTCATTCCAACCAGGTATATATGTAATGGAAATATTTGTGTTTAGGTTTATCATAAAGAGTGTGTGAGTTTTGCTTCAAAATGATTAAGGAAATTCAAAATAATGTGTTTGGAAAGAAGTCTCATGAAAAGACCAGTCAAGAATACCCTGACAATACATGTGTTCTGAAGCAAGAAGTGGTTAAAGTTGAAACAAATGCTTATTAATTTGTGAACTTGTGGATGAAATGTATATCCTGTGATGTGCAAAAACTGAAGAAACAATAATGTACCAGTGTCGAATACAAATGAATGACAAATTACATATCATGTCCCATAGGAGTCTACTTGCATTGATGTTAGACTGTGTCAGTTACTGTAGAATAATTAGGATTTGTATGCACCATTCACTGAAGAAAGTTTTCAGTACTAGGAAACAAATATGTATTTCAGGTGGATGAATATTTCTGATTATCACCTTGTGAAAAGTGGATAATAAATCCACATACATGAACATGAATGAATTTAGAGAGTGTATATTAGACACATATATTTCATATTTTGAAAAATTTGCAGAGTATATCTATATCTATATCTGTATATAAACACACACACACACAACATTCACAGACATTAAAAAGTACCAATATAAATGCCAATCGAAATTCATCAGTAAATATGTATCATCCACAAATGCAAAAATATTTATTTTACTGAACATGAGTTAATGTATAATGTTGTTCTACTAGGACGCTCTCCTATATGTTGAATTTTCATTTCCAACAGCATTTAGGAGGAGTGAACTCTTCTCACAATTTGTATCTGCCAAGACAGCCACCTCACAAAAATGTACATGTGATACCTGGTAGGATTCTATATATGCATATAAATATACATGTGTGAATAGGCTACAGAAAAGGGAAATAAGAATTCACATATTTGTTAAGTTTAAAAACACATGGAGAATATTTCAAATAAATTTGACTAGATTTATAACTCCTACCTTATATAATGCAAATGTCAAGTCCAACTATACAACATGTCTCCTCTGAAGTACTTGTATTTCTAATGTGTTGGGCTAATTTTCTCCATTATATTAGGATGAATAGTCTGAGTCTACTAGGTATGGGTTAGTGTCAGGGATTCAGTACTTCGAATGGAAATTTGGAAAATGAATCCAATGTGTATGTAAAAATATGCTGCACAAATATCCTCCCGCTCTCATCCAGAACAATGCCTTGACATTACCTTCACCCCAAGTAAGACACAATTAGAGGAGAAGAGTTACAAAATCAGTGAATACATATCTGGAATGGAAAATGCTCAGGAGTTCACAACCTTGGAGGTGGTAGAGGAGTTTCCAAAACTAAGGGACAGGGTAAACACTCCACAAACATGGAGCTCTGCTGGCCTAAAAACTTTTTGAGAAACTGCCTCTGAGCTTCCACACTTGAAATATATGTAGTTTTCTGGAGATTTGGCTTCCTCTGTAGTGAGACCATCAAAGCTGGGTCTGCATCTATGTGACCTGGAGGACATGGTTTCTTATTTTCCAATGAACAAGATGAAGCAGTGCTGAATCCTCTCTTTGTAGGTAAACTGAGGCCACTGGGGACTAAGTGTCTCCCCGTGTGGACTGTGAAGCCATTTGGTCCTCTTCCACTTTTTGTGGTGTTTTTGCTGCTGCACTGTGAGTTTGGTATTTGTTTCACGAAATACTAGGAGCTAAACTGGGACACAGTGCTGGAGGGAGTTCTGTCACGTGTGGTGGGTCAGGGTCTGCAAGAGAATGCACCAACTAGGCTCCTATCTCTCACACCTTGTCCCATTGCCCCCTTGTCCATATCAACCTGATTCTTAATTTTCCTCTGAAAACTCTCCATATAACAAGATGCCTTTACATATAAGGGTCTGTTGGCTGCACCATGTCAGTTACAAGCCATTTGGAATCCAATGGTAGATCCACATGGCCCTACCACGGATGTTTTATCAAACACCTCCCCACCACTGCTCTAGACCCACTACTCAGCAGGCTCCAAATTTCTGGCATCTCTGTTCTACACCATTTTCATGAAACTCAGTAAATCAAGGCACTGTCTGGTATACTCATGATCAGCAACAGGACATCCAATGTTTCTCCAGTGCCACCTGGTCATAGGAATTTCAAAAATTTCATGGTATTTATCTAGCCATTTTTCAACCATGAAGTTGGAGGCACTGTGGGTTTCAGTTCATTCAGCAAACATTAAATGGTGAGGAAGCTCATTTCAATGAAATCTCTGGAGAACTCTCACAGGCACGGCTTCCCAAAGAGTGGACAAAAGGTCACATTAGGCCAGGCCCATTGAGGTCTACAATGTGAGGTCCATGTGTGTTTTGACTCTCAACTATGGCTGCCATTTCTTTAAGAATAAAATCATGTGATATCCTTGCTGAGATTCCCAGGCCTCTGTGGAAATCCACCCGGGGCCTAGGTCTCAGTTTCCAAGAGCGACTTTCATGCGTGGCCTCTTAAAATCCCAACAAAATTCATGGCAATGCTTCTCTGAGTTCAGTTCCAAAACCCAGTCTCTAAGGGGAATCACACCAGAGTTCAAGCTCACGTGGACCCAGTCATTTTTTCCAATGCAACACAAATGACCAAAATTAAAACCAAAACACTCCCACATGGCCTTCATCTTATTCCATATAGTCAATCATCTTAACCTCTGGCTGGAGGTTTCCATGAGGGGCGCAGCCCAAGACAGTGTCCAAAATCAGCTCGTTTGCCCCTCATTTGCCTAAAGTCAGGGTAGCCTGGACACCGTTTCTCTGAAACAGGAGCGAACAAATAAGCCTGCCGTTAATACTTCTTTGTTTCTCCAATTTGAGGCCTACTGATTTTAGGTATCGATTCTTTAGGTGATTTAGAGTCATGCGAAAACACAAGCACCTCTGCAGGGCTTTGAAGAACTCATTTGACCCAAAGAATCCCTATTGTCATTTGATGGAGTGCAGGAACCTAACAGAGGAAGGCAAGAGACTTCATCCACAATGAATGATATTTTTTGCCATTTTGGTTTTGGAAGCTCACGTGGGATCATTCTTAAGATCCATCAGGTGCTGAGAATCTAAGTCACAGCCACACACAGGTCCAAGAGGCTGATAAAGAGCCACAGGTGAGGCCCATTCATTTCCATTTGAAAACTGTTTTCTTCAGGCTTCACAAAGGGGTGGCCTGAGGCAAAGACCTTCCTGACATTCAGTGCAACACAACAATAAGTAAGCAAAAGGCCCAAAGCAGGGTTTCTGCACTGAGACTTTCCTGGTCACACTGATATCTGAGTTTTTTGAGATGCTCGCCATTCTCTTCAGCTATCCAGTACATGGCCATGTCACAGAGCTTGGAGGTGGTACATATTTTGGACACAAATCCATGAGCCTATTCTGGAGAGTGGCCAGAATTCAGGAAGAAAACAACAACTTAGGAAGATAGCAGGTGTTGCACATTGATAAGACAAGCTGCAGTCCATTCATATATTGGGCAGGATGAATTATGGGAAGATTTATACTAGACAGGACACATCCATTAATGCATTCTCTTTTCCAATGTCTACAACAACGGACACAGTGGGATACACAGAAAGAGAAACACTCGCCATGTCAAATGACTTACTAGAAACTGTCCACTCCAAACCAAACAAACCGCCTTTTCTATCTATTCTCAGAATATGAGACAAAACAACAAACCCACACCCACTCCCACAAAGGCACCTCCTTCCCCCAAGTACGTCTGTGACTATCCGGAGTGTCCTCTGACTGGTGGGCCATACTATGTTCCCCCGAAATGGCCTGTCTTCTCTCAGATCTTGATTCCTTGACCAACTCTGTGAAGATGTCAGCAAAAAGTGGTTAGCCACTACCTGTTTTCTCAGGAAAGGTCCATCTTCAGAGCTCTCCTGGCATTTGGCCATCCTCACATCATTAGGTACCAAGAAAACTGACTCTGTCCTTGGTAAATCCAAACAAGTGAGCCCACTGGGACTGGGACTGGGACTGCCTCTGGGTGTCTGGCTTCTTGGATACCAAGTTCAGAGAGTTCCATCACCAAGGAAATGAGGTATTTCACATTCTTTGGAACTGAATGAGGTCACTGCCTTGGCAACCACTTTGTCCTAACAGTTGCTTCCAAGGGTAACATAAGATGGAGGTTGCCAGAACTTCCTGTGACACTTTCATAAGGTAGAATGTATATCACCATTGGCACCCGGGAACAGCTCTCCACTCAGCCCTGGTTTGGTCCATCTTCTGTACAATAAGAAGAGAGAGAGGCAGATTCAGACACATCCCTTCATCCTGACCAGGTTGTTTGCCATGGAAGATGACTTTTGCTCTCTCAGGTGCTTCATACCTGCCTACAACTTCTCCAGGTACCATTTGTGCATGGACATTTGAGGTTCTCATCAGGTTGAAGGTCCCCAACTTTCCTGTATTGTAAGAACCACTCTGTCTCTGCTCTTCTGTAAAATGATTGAGGGAACAGTGTATACTTGGGGTTAAAAACAGGTTTGATTTGGATTACGAGTGATTCTGTGTGATGAATAATGGTATTGGGAACCTGCAATATTTACAAGAATATAGAGGTGAAATATAAGTAGGAAAACAGAAATCTAGGTATGATTTGAAACCCAGAAGGGTTTTGCCCTTGATTGGGATACTTAGCTTTGAATGATGTTCTGCAAAGATGCCTCAGATAATTCCATATACAATGGCATAGGACCTTGTACATTGGATGATTGAATTTAGAAGAGAACATCCAGTCAAAAAGGGATATTCAGTAGGATTAGGAAGATAGTCGGTAGGTTTAGGAAGAAGAGTGAGTATAGGATTTGGACCAAAAGTTCTTTAGCAATAGACTTTCGGTTGTTGAGTGAATGTAAATGTCAGCACATATGAAGAGTCAGTCACTATGTTGAACTGGGGAAAATATGTAGAAAAGCAGATATCAATAGAAACATTACGAAATCAGGCAAAGTATGAAGTGAGTGATAGAATTAGACATTTTCAACAGGGTTGAGTTTGAATATATAAATTAGGAAAAAAACAAATATGTAGTCACCAATAGGATTGACAATTGACAGCATTAGGCAACCTGGACATGGATGTTTTTAGAAATCCATGTTCACTTTCCATTTAGGCTTTGGTACAATCATAAGTGTGGCCTTTCCATTTTTTGTCCAGAATATTACTGTGATAATGAGGTGACATGAGTATTTCTTTCACCATTTCTGGGAGCAATATATTGAAGATGTAAAATGAGAATCGGGTGTACAAAGAGGTGTACCCTGTTTCTAGGAACATAGAGAAAAAGCATGAATAGACCATACTGTGAATAAATAATATAACTTTTTTGAACTTTAAATAATGAATTGAACTGATATCTGAAAAATTAAAGGAAATCGTATATTGATATACAATCATTCATTCCAACCAGGTATATATGTAATGGAAATATTTGTGTTTTGGTTTATCATGAAGAGTGTGTGAGTTTTGCTTCAAAATGATTATGGAAATTCAAAATAATGTGTTTGGAAAGAAGTCTCATGAAAAGACCAGTCAAGAAACCCTGACAATACATGTGTTCTGAAGCAAGAAGTGGTTAAAGTTGAAACAAATGCTTATTAATTTGTGAACTTGTGGATGAAATGTATATCCTGTGATGTGCAAAAACTGAAGAAACAATAATGTACCAGTGTCGAATACAAATGAATGACAAATTACATATCATGTCCCATAGGAGTCTACTTGCATTGATGTTGGACTGGATCAGTTACTGTAGAATAATTAGGATTTGTATGCACCATTCACTGAAGTTAGTTTTCAGTACTAGGAAACAAATATGTATTTCAGGTAGATGAATATTTCTGATTATAATCTTGTGAAAAGTGGATTATAAATCCACATACATGAACATGAATGAATTTAGAGAGTGTATATTAGACACATATATTTCATATTTTGAAAAATTTGCAGAGTATATCTATATCTATATCTGTATATACACACACACACACACAACACTCACAGACATTAAAAAGTACCAATATAAATGCCAATCGAAATTCATCAGTAAATATGTATCATCCACAAATGCAAAAATATTTATTTTACTGAACATGAGTTAATGTATAATGTTGTTCTACTAGGACGCTCTCCTATAGGTTGAATTTTCATTTCCAACAGCATTTAGGAGGAGTGAACTCTTCTCACAATTTGTATCTGCCAAGACAGCCACCTCACAAAAATGTACGTGTGATACCTGGTAGGATTCTATATATGCATATAAATATACATGTGTGAATAGGCTACAGAAAAGGGAAATAAGAATTCACATATTTGTTAAGCTTAAAAACACATGGAGAATATTTCAAATAAATTTGACTAGATTTATAACTCCTACCTTATATAATGCAAATGTCAAGTCCAACTATACAACATGTCTCCTCTGAAGTACTTGTATTTCTAATGTGTTGGGCTAATTTTCTCCATTATATTAGGATGAATAGTCTGAGTCTACTAGGTATGGGTTAGTGTCAGGGATTCAGTATTTCGACTGGAAAATTGGAAAATGAATCTAATGTGTATGTAAATATATGCTGCACAAATATCCTCCCGCTCTCATCCAGAACAATGCCTTGACATTACCTTCACCCAAGTAAGACACAATTAGAGGAGAAGAGTTACAAAATCAGTGAATACATATCTGGAATTGAAAATGCTCAGGAGTTCACAACCTTGGAGGTGGTAGAGGAGTTTCCAAAACTAAGGGACAGGGTAAACACTCCACAAACATGGAGCTCTGCTGGCCTAAAAACTTTTTGAGAAACTGCCTCTGAGCTTCCCCACTTGAAATATATGTAGTTTTCTGGAGATTTGGCTTCCTCTGTAGTGAGACCATCAAAGCTGGGTCTGCATCTATGTGACCTGGAGGACATGGTTTCTTATTTTCCAATGAACAAGATGAAGCAGTGCTGAATCCTCCCTTTGTAGGTAAACTGAGGCCACTGGGTACTAAGTGTCTCCCCGTGTGGACTTTGAAGCCATTTAGTCCTCTTCCACTTTTTGTGGTGTTTTTGCTGCTGCACTGTGAGTTTGGTATTTGTTTCACGAAATACTAGGAGCTAAACTGGGACACAGTGCTGGAGGGAGTTCTGTCACGTGTGGTGGGTCAGGGTCTGCAAGAGAATGCACCAACTAGGCTTCTATCTCTCACACCTTGCCCCATTGCCCCCTTGTCCATATCAACCTGATTCTTAATTTTCCTCTGAAAACTCTCCATATAACAAGATGCCTTTACATATAAGGGTCTGTTGGCTGCACCATGTCAGTTACAAGCCATTTGGAATCCAATGGTAGATCCACATGGCCCTACCACGGATGTTTTATCAAACACCTCCCCACCACTGCTCTAGACCCACTACTCAGCAGGCTCCAAATTACTGGCATCTCTGTTCTACACCATTTTCATGAAACTCAGTAAATCAAGGCACTGTCTGGTATACTCATGATCAGCAACAGGACATCCAATGTTTCTCCAGTGCCACCTGGTCATAGGAATTTCAAAAATTTCATGGTATTTATCTAGCCATTTTTCAACCATGAAGTTGGAGGCACTGTGGGTTTCAGTTCATTCAGCAAACATTAAATGGTGAGGAAGCTCATTTCAATGAAATCTCTGGAGAACTCTCACAGGCACGGCTTCCCAAAGAGTGGACAAAAGGTCACATTAGGCCAGGCCCATTGAGGTCTACAATGTGAGGTCCATGTGTGTTTTGACTCTCAACTATGGCTGCCATTTCTTTAAGAATAAAATCATGTGATATCCTTGCTGAGATTCCCAGGCCTCTGTGGAAATCCACCCGGGGCCTAGGTCTCAGTTTCCAAGAGCGACTTTCATGCGTGGCCTCTTAAAATCCCAACAAAATTCATGGCAATGCTTCTCTGAGTTCAGTTCCAAAACCCAGTCTCTAAGGGGAATCACACCAGAGTTCAAGCTCACGTGGACCCAGTCATTTTTTCCAATGCAACACAAATGACCAAAATTAAAACCAAAACACTCCCACATGGCCTTCATCTTATTCCATATAGTCAATCATCTTAACCTCTGGCTGGAGGTTTCCATGAGGGGCGCAGCCCAAGACAGTGTCCAAAATCAGCTCGTTTGCCCCTCATTTGCCTAAAGTCAGGGTAGCCTGGACACCGTTTCTCTGAAACAGGAGCGAACAAATAAGCCTGCCGTTAATACTTCTTTGTTTCTCCAATTTGAGGCCTACTGATTTTAGGTATCGATTCTTTAGGTGATTTAGAGTCATGCGAAAACACAAGCACCTCTGCAGGGCTTTGAAGAACTCATTTGACCCAAAGAATCCCTATTGTCATTTGATGGAGTGCAGGAACCTAACAGAGGAAGGCAAGAGACTTCATCCACAATGAATGATATTTTTTGCCATTTTGGTTTTGGAAGCTCACGTGGGATCATTCTTAAGATCCATCAGGTGCTGAGAATCTAAGTCACAGCCACACACAGGTCCAAGAGGCTGATAAAGAGCCACAGGTGAGGCCCATTCATTTCCATTTGAAAACTGTTTTCTTCAGGCTTCACAAAGGGGTGGCCTGAGGCAAAGACCTTCCTGACATTCAGTGCAACACAACAATAAGTAAGCAAAAGGCCCAAAGCAGGGTTTCTGCACTGAGACTTTCCTGGTCACACTGATATCTGAGTTTTTTGAGATGCTCGCCATTCTCTTCAGCTATCCAGTACATGGCCATGTCACAGAGCTTGGAGGTGGTACATATTTTGGACACAAATCCATGAGCCTATTCTGGAGAGTGGCCAGAATTCAGGAAGAAAACAACAACTTAGGAAGATAGCAGGTGTTGCACATTGATAAGACAAGCTGCAGTCCATTCATATATTGGGCAGGATGAATTATGGGAAGATTTATACTAGACAGGACACATCCATTAATGCATTCTCTTTTCTAATGTCTACAACAACGGACACAGTGGGATACACAGAAAGAGAAACACTCGCCATGTCAAATGACTTACTAGAAACTGTCCACTCCAAACCAAACAAACCGCCTTTTCTATCTATTCTCAGAATATGAGACAAAACAACAAACCCACACCCACTCCCACAAAGGCACCTCCTTCCCCCAAGTACGTCTGTGACTATCCGGAGTGTCCTCTGACTGGTGGGCCATACTATGTTCCCCCGAAATGGCCTGTCTTCTCTCAGATCTTGATTCCTTGACCAACTCTGTGAAGATGTCAGCAAAAAGTGGTTAGCCACTACCTGTTTTCTCAGGAAAGGTCCATCTTCAGAGCTCTCCTGGCATTTGGCCATCCTCACATCATTAGGTACCAAGAAAACTGACTCTGTCCTTGGTAAATCCAAACAAGTGAGCCCACTGGGACTGGGACTGGGACTGCCTCTGGGTGTCTGGCTTCTTGGATACCAAGTTCAGAGAGTTCCATCACCAAGGAAATGAGGTATTTCACATTCTTTGGAACTGAATGAGGTCACTGCCTTGGCAACCACTTTGTCCTAACAGTTGCTTCCAAGGGTAACATAAGATGGAGGTTGCCAGAACTTCCTGTGACACTTTCATAAGGTAGAATGTATATCACCATTGGCACCCGGGAACAGCTCTCCACTCAGCCCTGGTTTGGTCCATCTTCTGTACAATAAGAAGAGAGAGAGGCAGATTCAGACACATCCCTTCATCCTGACCAGGTTGTTTGCCATGGAAGATGACTTTTGCTCTCTCAGGTGCTTCATACCTGCCTACAACTTCTCCAGGTACCATTTGTGCATGGACATTTGAGGTTCTCATCAGGTTGAAGGTCCCCAACTTTCCTGTATTGTAAGAACCACTCTGTCTCTGCTCTTCTGTAAAATGATTGAGGGAACAGTGTATACTTGGGGTTAAAAACAGGTTTGATTTGGATTACGAGTGATTCTGTGTGATGAATAATGGTATTGGGAACCTGCAATATTTACAAGAATATAGAGGTGAAATATAAGTAGGAAAACAGAAATCTAGGTATGATTTGAAGCCCAGAAGGGTTTTGCCCTTGATTGGGATACTTAGCTTTGAATGATGTTCTGCAAAGATGCCTCAGATAATTCCATATACAATGGCATAGGACCTTGTACATTGGATGATTGAATTTACAAGAGAACATCCAGTCAAAAAGGGATATTCAGTAGGATTAGGAAGATAGTCGGTAGGTTTAGGAAGAAGAGTGAGTATAGGATTTGGACCAAAAGTTCTTTAGCAATAGACTTTCGGTTGTTGAGTGAATGTAAATGTCAGCACATATGAAGAGTCAGTCACTATGTTGAACTGGGGAAAATATGTAGAAAAGCAGATATCAATAGAAACATTACGAAATCAGGCAAAGTATAAAGTGAGTGATAGAATTAGACATTTTCAACAGGGTTGAGTTTGAATATATAAATTAGGAAAAAAACAAATATGTAGTCACCAATAAGATTGACAATTGACAGCATTAGGCAACCTGGACATGGATGTTTTTAGAAATCCATGTTCACTTTCCATTTAGGCTTTGGTACAATCATAAGTGTGACCTTTCCATTTTTTGTCCAGAATATTACTGTGATAATGAGGTGACATGAGTATTTCTTTCACCATTTCTGGGAGCAATATATTGAAGATGTAAAATGAGAATCGGGGGTACAAAGAGGTGTACCCTGTTTCTAGGAACATAGAGAAAAAGCATGAATAGACCATACTGTGAATAAATAATATAACTTTTTTGAACTTTAAATAATGAATTGAACTGATATCTGAAAAATTAAAGGAAATCGTATATTGATATACAATCATTCATTCCAACCAGGTATATATGTAATGGAAATATTTGTGTTTTGGTTTATCATGAAGAGTGTGTGAGTTTTGCTTCAAAATGATTATGGAAATTCAAAATAATGTGTTTGGAAAGAAGTCTCATGAAAAGACCAGTCAAGAAACCCTGACAATACATGTGTTCTGAAGGAAGAAGTGGTGAAAGTTGAAACAAATGCATATTAATTTGTGAACTTGTGGATGAAATGTATATCCTGTGATGTGCAAAAACTGAAGAAACAATAATGTACCAGTGTCGAATACAAATGAATGACAAATTACATATCATGTCCCATAGGAGTCTACTTGCATTGATGTTAGACTGGGTCAGTTACTGTAGAATAATTAGGATTTGTATGCACCATTCACTGAAGTTAGTTTTCAGTACTATGAAACAAATATGTATTTCAGGTGGATGAATATTTCTGATTATAATCTTGTGAAAAGTGGATTATAAATCCACATACATGAACATGAATGAATTTAGAGAGTGTATATTAGACACATATATTTCATTTTTTGAAAAATTTGGAGAGTGTATCTATATCTATATCTATACCTATATATACACACACACACACACACACACACACACACACAACTCACAGACATTAAAAATTACCAATATAAATGCCAATCGAAATTCATCAGTAAATATGTATCATCCACAAATGCAAAAATATTTATTTTACTGAACATGAGTTAATGTATAATGTTGTTCTACTAGGACGCTCTCCTATAAGTTGAATTTTCATTTCCAACAGTATTTAGGAGGAGTGAACTCTTCTCACAATTTGTATCTGCCAAGACAGCCACCACACAAAAATGTACGTGTGATACCTGGTAGGATTCTATATATGCATATAAATACACATGTGTGAATAGACTACAGAAAAAGGAAACAAGAATTCACATATTTGTTAAGTTTAAAACACATGGAGAATATTTCAAATAAATTTGACTAGATTTATAACTCCTACCTTATATAATGCAAATGTCAAGTCCAACTATACAACATGTCTCCTCTGAAGTACTTGTATTTCTAATGTGTTGGGTTAATTTTCTCCATTATATTAGGATGAATAGTCTGAGTCTACTAGGTATGGGTTAGTGTCAGGGATTCAGTATTTCGAATGGAAAATTGGAAAATGAATCCAATGTGTATGTAAATATATGCTGCACAAATATCCTCCCGCTCTCATCCAGAACAATGCCTTGACATTACCTTCACCCCAAGTAAGACACAATTAGAGGAGAAGAGTTACAAAATCAGTGAATACATATCTGGAATTGAAAATGCTCAGGAGTTCACAACCTTGGAGGTGGTAGAGGAGTTTCCAAAACTAAGGGACAGGGTAAACACTCCACAAACATGGAGCTCTGCTGGCCTAAAAACTTTTTGAGAAACTGCCTCTGAGCTTCCACACTTGAAATATATGTAGTTTTCTGGAGATTTGGCTTCCTCTGTAGTGAGACCATCAAAGCTGGGTCTGCATCTATGTGACCTGGAGGACATGGTTTCTTATTTTCCAATGAACAAGATGAAGCAGTGCTGAATCCTCCCTTTGTAGGTAAACTGAGGCCACTGGGTACTAAGTGTCTCCCCGTGTGGACTGTGAAGCCATTTATTCCTCTTCCACTTTTTGTGGTGTTTTTGCTGCTGCACTGTGAGTTTGGTATTTGTTTCACGAAATACTAGGAGCTAAACTGGGACACAGTGCTGGAGGGAGTTCTGTCACGTGTGGTGGGTCAGGGTCTGCAAGAGAATGCACCAACTAGGCTCCTATCTCTCACACCTTGCCCCATTGCCCCCTTGTCCATATCAACCTGATTCTTAATTTTCCTCTGAAAACTCTCCATATAACAAGATGCCTTTAAATATAAGGGTCTGTTGGCTGCACCATGTCAGTTACAAGCCATTTGGAATCCAATGGTAGATCCACATGGCCCTACCACGGATGTTTTATCAAACACCTCCCCACCACTGCTCTAGACCCACTACTCAGCAGGCTCCAAATTTCTGGCATCTCTGTTCTACACCATTTTCATGAAACTCAGTAAATCAAGGCACTGTCTGGTATACTCATGATCAGCAACAGGACATCCAATGTTTCTCCAGTGCCACCTGGTCATAGGAATTTCAAAAATTTCATGGTATTTATCTAGCCATTTTTCAAGCATGAAGTTGGAGGCACTGTGGGTTTCAGTTCATTCAGCAAACATTAAATGGTGAGGAAGCTCATTTCAATGAAATCTCTGGAGAACTCTCACAGGCACGGCTTCCCAAAGAGTGGACAAAAGGTCACATTAGGCCAGGCCCATTGAGGTCTACAATGTGAGGTCCATGTGTGTTTTGACTCTCAACTATGGCTGCCATTTCTTTAAGAATAAAATCATGTGATATCCTTGCTGAGATTCCCAGGCCTCTGTGGAAATCCACCCGGGGCCTAGGTCTCAGTTTCCAAGAGCGACTTTCATGCGTGGCCTCTTAAAATCCCAACAAAATTCATGGCAATGCTTCTCTGAGTTCAGTTCCAAAACCCAGTCTCTAAGGGGAATCACACCAGAGTTCAAGCTCACGTGGACCCAGTCATTTTTTCCAATGCAACACAAATGACCAAAATTAAAACCAAAACACTCCCACATGGCCTTCATCTTATTCCATATAGTCAATCATCTTAACCTCTGGCTGGAGGTTTCCATGAGGGGCGCAGCCCAAGACAGTGTCCAAAATCAGCTCGTTTGCCCCTCATTTGCCTAAAGTCAGGGTAGCCTGGACACCGTTTCTCTGAAACAGGAGCGAACAAATAAGCCTGCCGTTAATACTTCTTTGTTTCTCCAATTTGAGGCCTACTGATTTTAGGTATCGATTCTTTAGGTGATTTAGAGTCATGCGAAAACACAAGCACCTCTGCAGGGCTTTGAAGAACTCATTTGACCCAAAGAATCCCTATTGTCATTTGATGGAGTGCAGGAACCTAACAGAGGAAGGCAAGAGACTTCATCCACAATGAATGATATTTTTTGCCATTTTGGTTTTGGAAGCTCACGTGGGATCATTCTTAAGATCCATCAGGTGCTGAGAATCTAAGTCACAGCCACACACAGGTCCAAGAGGCTGATAAAGAGCCACAGGTGAGGCCCATTCATTTCCATTTGAAAACTGTTTTCTTCAGGCTTCACAAAGGGGTGGCCTGAGGCAAAGACCTTCCTGACATTCAGTGCAACACAACAATAAGTAAGCAAAAGGCCCAAAGCAGGGTTTCTGCACTGAGACTTTCCTGGTCACACTGATATCTGAGTTTTTTGAGATGCTCGCCATTCTCTTCAGCTATCCAGTACATGGCCATGTCACAGAGCTTGGAGGTGGTACATATTTTGTACACAAATCCATGAGCCTATTCTGGAGAGTGGCCAGAATTCAGGAAGAAAACAACAACTTAGGAAGATAGCAGGTGTTGCACATTGATAAGACAAGCTGCAGTCCATTCATATATTGGGCAGGATGAATTATGGGAAGATTTATACTAGACAGGACACATCCATTAATGCATTCTCTTTTCTAATGTCTACAACAACGGACACAGTGGGATACACAGAAAGAGAAACACTCGCCATGTCAAATGACTTACTAGAAACTGTCCACTCCAAACCAAACAAACCGCCTTTTCTATCTATTCTCAGAATATGAGACAAAACAACAAACCCACACCCACTCCCACAAAGGCACCTCCTTCCCCCAAGTACGTCTGTGACTATCCGGAGTGTCCTCTGACTGGTGGGCCATACTATGTTCCCCCGAAATGGCCTGTCTTCTCTCAGATCTTGATTCCTTGACCAACTCTGTGAAGATGTCAGGAAAAAGTGGTTAGCCACTACCTGTTTTCTCAGGAAAGGTCCATCTTCAGAGCTCTCCTGGCATTTGGCCATCCTCACATCATTAGGTACCAAGAAAACTGACTCTGTCCTTGGTAAATCCAAACAAGTGAGCCCACTGGGACTGGGACTGGGACTGCCTCTGGGTGTCTGGCTTCTTGGATACCAAGTTCAGAGAGTTCCATCACCAAGGAAATGAGGTATTTCACATTCTTTGGAACTGAATGAGGTCACTGCCTTGGCAACCACTTTGTCCTAACAGTTGCTTCCAAGGGTAACATAAGATGGAGGTTGCCAGAACTTCCTGTGACACTTTCATAAGGTAGAATATATATCACCATTGGCACCCGGGAACAGCTCTCCACTCAGCCCTGGTTTGGTCCATCTTCTGTACAATAAGAAGAGAGAGAGGCAGATTCAGACACATCCCTTCATCCTGACCAGGTTGTTTGCCATGGAAGATGACTTTTGCTCTCTCAGGTGCTTCATACCTGCCTACAACTTCTCCAGGTACCATTTGTGCATGGACATTTGAGGTTCTCATCAGGTTGAAGGTCCCCAACTTTCCTGTATTGTAAGAACCACTCTGTCTCTGCTCTTCTGTAAAATGATTGAGGGAACAGTGTATACTTGGGGTTAAAAACAGGTTTGATTTGGATTACGAGTGATTCTGTGTGATGAATAATGGTATTGGGAACCTGCAATATTTACAAGAATATAGAGGTGAAATATAAGTAGGAAAACAGAAATCTAGGTATGATTTGAAGCCCAGAAGGGTTTTGCCCTTGATTGGGATACTTAGCTTTGAATGATGTTCTGCAAAGATGCCTCAGATAATTCCATATACAATGGCATAGGACCTTGTACATTGGATGATTGAATTTACAAGAGAACATCCAGTCAAAAAGGGATATTCAGTAGGATTAGGAAGATAGTCGGTAGGTTTAGGAAGAAGAGTGAGTATAGGATTTGGACCAAAAGTTCTTTAGCAATAGACTTTCGGTTGTTGAGTGAATGTAAATGTCAGCACATATGAAGAGTCAGTCACTATGTTGAACTGGGGAAAATATGTAGAAAAGCAGATATCAATAGAAACATTACGAAATCAGGCAAAGTATAAAGTGAGTGATAGAATTAGACATTTTCAACAGGGTTGAGTTTGAATATATAAATTAGGAAAAAAACAAATATGTAGTCACCAATAGGATTGACAATTGACAGCATTAGGCAACCTGGGCATGGATGTTTTTAGAAATCCATGTTCACTTTCCATTTTGGCTTTGGTACAATCATAAGTGTGACCTTTCCATTTTTTGTCCAGAATATTACTGTGATAATGAGGTGACATGAGTATTTCTTTCACCATTTCTGGGAGCAATATATTGAAGATGTAAAATGAGAATCGGGGGTACAAAGAGGTGTACCCTGTTTCTAGGAACATAGAGAAAAAGTATGAATAGACCATACTGTGAATAAATAATATAAATTTTTTGAACTTTAAATAATGAATTGAACTGATATCTGAAAAATTAAAGGAAATCGTATATTGATATACAATCATTCATTCCAACCAGGTATATATGTAATGGAAATATTTGTGTTTAGGTTTATCATAAAGAGTGTGTGAGTTTTGCTTCAAAATGATTATGGAAATTCAAAATAATGTGTTTGGAAAAGACCAGTCAAGAATACCCTGACAATACATGTGTTCTGAAGCAAGAAGTGGTGAAAATTGAAACAAATGCATATTAATTTGTGAACTTGTGGATGAAATGTATATCCTGTGATGTGCAAAAACTGAAGAAACAATAATGTACCAGTGTCAAATACAAATGAATGACAAATTACATATCATGTCCCATAGGAGTCTACTTGCATTGATGTTAGACTGGGTCAGTTACTGTAGAATAATTAGGATTTGTATGCACCATTCACTGAAGTTAGTTTTCAGTACTATGAAACAAATATGTATTTCAGGTGGATGAATATTTCTGATTATAATCTTGTGAAAAGTGGATTATAAATCCACATACATGAACATGAATGAATTTAGAGAGTGTATATTAGACACATATATTTCATTTTTTGAAAAATTTGGAGAGTGTATCTATATCTATATCTATACCTATACACACACACACACACACACACACACACACACACATAACTCACAGACATTAAAAATTACCAATATAAATGCCAATCGAAATTCATCAGTAAATATGTATCATCCACAAATGCAAAAATATTTATTTTACTGAACATGAGTTAATGTATAATGTTGTTCTACTAGGACGCTCTCCAATAAGTTGAATTTTCATTTATAACAGCATTTAGGAGGAGTGAACTCTTCTCACAATTTGTATCTGCCAAGACAGCCACCTCACAAAAATGTACGTGTGATACCTGGTAGGATTCTATATATGCATATAAATATACATGTGTGAATAGACTACAGAAAAAGGAAACAAGAATTCTCATATTTGTTAAGTTTAAAACACATGGAGAATATTTCAAATAAATTTGACTAGATTTATAACTCCTACCTTATATAATGCAAATGTCAAGTCCAACTATACAACATGTCTCCTCTGAAGTACTTGTATTTCTACTGTGTTGGGTTAATTTTCTCCATTATATTAGGATGAATAGTCTGAGTCTACTAGGTATGGGTTAGTGTCAGGGATTCAGTATTTCGAATGGAAAATTGGAAAATGAATCCAATGTGTATGTAAATATATGCTGCACAAATATCCTCCTGCTCTCATCCAGAACAATGCCTTGACATTACCTTCACCCCAAGTAAGACACAATTAGAGGAGAAGAGTTACAAAATCAGTGAATACATATCTGGAATGGAAAATGCTCAGGAGTTCACAACCTTGGAGGTGGTAGAGGAGTTTCCAAAACTAAGGGACAGGGTAAACACTCCACAAACATGGAGCTCTGCTGGCCTAAAAACTTTTTGAGAAACTGCCTCTGAGCTTCCACACTTGAAATATATGTAGTTTTCTGGAGATTTGGCTTCCTCTGTAGTGAGACCATCAAAGCTGGGTCTGCATCTATGTGACCTGGAGGACATGGTTTCTTATTTTCCAATGAACAAGATGAAGCAGTGCTGAATCCTCTCTTTGTAGGTAAACTGAGGCCACTGGGGACTAAGTGTCTCCCCGTGTGGACTGTGAAGCCATTTAGTCCTCTTCCACTTTTTGTGGTGTTTTTGCTGCTGCACTGTGAGTTTGGTATTTGTTTCACGAAATACTAGGAGCTAAACTGGGACACAGTGCTGGAGGGAGTTCTGTCACGTGTGGTGGGTCAGGGTCTGCAAGAGAATGCACCAACTAGGCTCCTATCTCTCACACCTTGCCCCATTGCCCCCTTGTCCATATCAACCTGATTCTTAATTTTCCTCTGAAAACTCTCCATATAACAAGACGCCTTTACATATAAGGGTCTGTTGGCTGCACCATGTCAGTTACAAGCCATTTGGAATCCAATGGTAGATCCACATGGCCCTACCACGGATGTTTTATCAAACACCTCCCCACCACTGCTCTAGACCCACTACTCAGCAGGCTCCAAATTTCTGGCATCTCTGTTCTACACCATTTTCATGAAACTCAGTAAATCAAGGCACTGTCTGGTATACTCATGATCAGCAACAGGACATCCAATGTTTCTCCAGTGCCACCTGGTCATAGGAATTTCAAAAATTTCATGGTATTTATCTAGCCATTTTTCAACCATGAAGTTGGAGGCACTGTGGGTTTCAGTTCATTCAGCAAACATTAAATGGTGAGGAAGCTCATTTCAATGAAATCTCTGGAGAAATCTCACAGGCACGGCTTCCCAAAGAGTGGACAAAAGGTCACATTAGGCCAGGCCCATTGAGGTCTACAATGTGAGGTCCATGTGTGTTTTGACTCTCAACTATGGCTGCCATTTCTTTAAGAATAAAATCATGTGATATCCTTGCTGAGATTCCCAGGCCTCTGTGGAAATCCACCCGGGGCCTAGGTCTCAGTTTCCAAGAGCGACTTTCATGCGTGGCCTCTTAAAATCCCAACAAAATTCATGGCAATGCTTCTCTGAGTTCAGTTCCAAAACCCAGTCTCTAAGGGGAATCACACCAGAGTTCAAGCTCACGTGGACCCAGTCATTTTTTCCAATGCAACACAAATGACCAAAATTAAAACCAAAACACTCCCACATGGCCTTCATCTTATTCCATATAGTCAATCATCTTAACCTCTGGCTGGATGTTTCCATGAGGGGCGCAGCCCAAGACAGTGTCCAAAATCAGCTCGTTTGCCCCTCATTTGCCTAAAGTCAGGGTAGCCTGGACACCGTTTCTCTGAAACAGGAGCGAACAAATAAGCCTGCCGTTAATACTTCTTTGTTTCTCCAATTTGAGGCCTACTGATTTTAGGTATCGATTCTTTAGGTGATTTAGAGTCATGCGAAAACACAAGCACCTCTGCAGGGCTTTGAAGAACTCATTTGACCCAAAGAATCCCTATTGTCATTTGATGGAGTGCAGGAACCTAACAGAGGAAGGCAAGAGACTTCATCCACAATGAATGATATTTTTTGCCATTTTGGTTTTGGAAGCTCACGTGGGATCATTCTTAAGATCCATCAGGTGCTGAGAATCTAAGTCACAGCCACACACAGGTCCAAGAGGCTGATAAAGAGCCACAGGTGAGGCCCATTCATTTCCATTTGAAAACTGTTTTCTTCAGGCTTCACAAAGGGGTGGCCTGAGGCAAAGACCTTCCTGACATTCAGTGCAACACAACAATAAGTAAGCAAAAGGCCCAAAGCAGGGTTTCTGCACTGAGATTTTCCTGGTCACACTGATATCTGAGTTTTTTGAGATGCTCGCCATTCTCTTCAGCTATCCAGTACATGGCCATGTCACAGAGCTTGGAGGTGGTACATATTTTGGACACAAATCCATGAGCCTATTCTGGAGAGTGGCCAGGATTCAGGAAGAAAACAACAACTTAGGAAGATAGCAGGTGTTGCACATTGATAAGACAAGCTGCAGTCCATTCATATATTGGGCAGGATGAATTATGGGAAGATTTATACTAGACAGGACACATCCATTAATGCATTCTCTTTTCTAATGTCTACAACAACGGACACAGTGGGATACACAGAAAGAGAAACACTCGCCATGTCAAATGACTTACTAGAAACTGTCCACTCCAAACCAAACAAACCGCCTTTTCTATCTATTCTCAGAACATGAGACAAAACAACAAACCCACACCCACTCCCACAAAGGCACCTCCTTCCCCCAAGTACGTCTGTGACTATCCGGAGTGTCCTCTGACTGGTGGGCCATACTATGTTCCCCCGAAATGGCCTGTCTTCTCTCAGATCTTGATTCCTTGACCAACTCTGTGAAGATGTCAGGAAAAAGTGGTTAGCCACTACCTGTTTTCTCAGGAAAGGTCCATCTTCAGAGCTCTCCTGGCATTTGGCCATCCTCACATCATTAGGTACCAAGAAAACTGACTCTGTCCTTGGTAAATCCAAACAAGTGAGCCCACTGGGACTGGGACTGGGACTGCCTCTTGGTGTCTGGCTTCTTGGATACCAAGTTCAGAGAGTTCCATCACCAAGGAAATGAGGTATTTCACATTCTTTGGAACTGAATGAGGTCACTGCCTTGGCAACCACTTTGTCCTAACAGTTGCTTCCAAGGGTAACATAAGATGGAGGTTGCCAGAACTTCCTGTGACACTTTCATAAGGTAGAATGTATATCACCATTGGCACCCGGGAACAGCTCTCCACTCAGCCCTGGTTTGGTCCATCTTCTGTACAATAAGAAGAGAGAGAGGCAGATTCAGACACATCCCTTCATCCTGACCAGGTTGTTTGCCATGGAAGATGACTTTTGCTCTCTCAGGTGCTTCATACCTGCCTACAACTTCTCCAGGTACCATTTGTGCATGGACATTTGAGGTTCTCATCAGGTTGAAGGTCCCCAACTTTCCTGTAT
Source organism: Callospermophilus lateralis (assembly GCF_048772815.1). Taxonomy (NCBI): domain Eukaryota; kingdom Metazoa; phylum Chordata; class Mammalia; order Rodentia; family Sciuridae; genus Callospermophilus; species Callospermophilus lateralis. The sequence goes on along the minus strand of NW_027514838.1, from coordinate 575,527 downwards.
TGTAAGAACCACTCTGTCTCTGCTCTTCTGTAAAATGATTGAGGGAACAGTGTATACTTGGGGTTAAAAACAGGTTTGATTTGGATTACGAGTGATTCTGTGTGATGAATAATGGTATTGGGAACCTGCAATATTTACAAGAATATAGAGGTGAAATATAAGTAGGAAAACAGAAATCTAGGTATGATTTGAAGCCCAGAAGGGTTTTGCCCTTGATTGGGATACTTAGCTTTGAATGATGTTCTGCAAAGATGCCTCAGATAATTCCATATACAATGGCATAGGACCTTGTACATTGGATGATTGAATTTAGAAGAGAACATCCAGTCAAAAAGGGATATTCAGTAGGATTAGGAAGATAGTCGGTAGGTTTAGGAAGAAGAGTGAGTATAGGATTTGGACCAAAAGTTCTTTAGCAATAGACTTTCGGTTGTTGAGTGAATGTAAATGTCAGCACATATGAAGAGTCAGTCACTATGTTGAACTGGGGAAAATATGTAGAAAAGCAGATATCAATAGAAACATTACGAAATCAGGCAAAGTATAAAGTGAGTGATAGAATTAGACATTTTCAACAGGGTTGAGTTTGAATATATAAATTAGGAAAAAAACAAATATGTAGTCACCAATAGGATTGACAATTGACAGCATTAGGCAACCTGGACATGGATGTTTTTTGAAATCCATGTTCACTTTCCATTTAGGCTTTGGTACAATCATAAGTGTGACCTTTCCATTTTTTGTCCAGAATATTACTGTGATAATGAGGTGACATGAGTATTTCTTTCACCATTTCTGGGAGCAATATATTGAAGATGTAAAATGAGAATCGGGGGTACAAAGAGGTGTACCCTGTTTCTAGGAACATAGAGAAAAAGTATGAATACACCATACTGTGAATAAATAATATAAATTTTTTGAACTTTAAATAATGAATTGAACTGATATCTGAAAAATTAAAGGAAATCGTATATTGATATACAATCATTCATTCCAACCAGGTATATATGTAATGGAAATATTTGTGTTTAGGTTTATCATAAAGAGTGTGTGAGTTTTGCTTCAAAATGATTATGGAAATTCAAAATAATGTGTTTGGAAAAGACCAGTCAAGAATACCCTGACAATACATGTGTTCTGAAGCAAGAAGTGGTGAAAATTGAAACAAATGCATATTAATTTGTGAACTTGTGGATGAAATGTATATCCTGTGATGTGCAAAAACTGAAGAAACAATAATGTACCAGTGTCAAATACAAATGAATGACAAATTACATATCATGTCCCATAGGAGTCTACTTGCATTGATGTTAGACTGGGTCAGTTACTGTAGAATAATTAGGATTTGTATGCACCATTCACTGAAGTTAGTTTTCAGTACTATGAAACAAATATGTATTTCAGGTGGATGAATATTTCTGATTATAATCTTGTGAAAAGTGGATTATAAATCCACATACATGAACATGAATGAATTTAGAGAGTGTATATTAGACACATATATTTCATTTTTTGAAAAATTTGGAGAGTGTATCTATATCTATATCTATACCTATACACACACACACACACACACACACACACACACACATAACTCACAGACATTAAAAATTACCAATATAAATGCCAATCGAAATTCATCAGTAAATATGTATCATCCACAAATGCAAAAATATTTATTTTACTGAACATGAGTTAATGTATAATGTTGTTCTACTAGGACGCTCTCCAATAAGTTGAATTTTCATTTCCAACAGCATTTAGGAGGAGTGAACTCTTCTCACAATTTGTATCTGCCAAGACAGCCACCTCACGAAAATGTACGTGTGATACCTGGTAGGATTCTATATATGCATATAAATATACATGTGTGAATAGACTACAGAAAAAGGAAACAAGAATTCTCATATTTGTTAAGTTTAAAACACATGGAGAATATTTCAAATAAATTTGACTAGATTTATAACTCCTACCTTATATAATGCAAATGTCAAGTCCAACTATACAACATGTCTCCTCTGAAGTACTTGTATTTCTACTGTGTTGGGTTAATTTTCTCCATTATATTAGGATGAATAGTCTGAGTCTACTAGGTATGGGTTAGTGTCAGGGATTCAGTATTTCGAATGGAAAATTGGAAAATGAATCCAATGTGTATGTAAATATATGCTGCACAAATATCCTCCTGCTCTCATCCAGAACAATGCCTTGACATTACCTTCACCCCAAGTAAGACACAATTAGAGGAGAAGAGTTACAAAATCAGTGAATACATATCTGGAATGGAAAATGCTCAGGAGTTCACAACCTTGGAGGTGGTAGAGGAGTTTCCAAAACTAAGGGACAGGGTAAACACTCCACAAACATGGAGCTCTGCTGGCCTAAAAACTTTTTGAGAAACTGCCTCTGAGCTTCCACACTTGAAATATATGTAGTTTTCTGGAGATTTGGCTTCCTCTGTAGTGAGACCATCAAAGCTGGGTCTGCATCTATGTGACCTGGAGGACATGGTTTCTTATTTTCCAATGAACAAGATGAAGCAGTGCTGAATCCTCTCTTTGTAGGTAAACTGAGGCCACTGGGGACTAAGTGTCTCCCCGTGTGGACTGTGAAGCCATTTGGTCCTCTTCCACTTTTTGTGGTGTTTTTGCTGCTGCACTGTGAGTTTGGTATTTGTTTCACGAAATACTAGGAGCTAAACTGGGACACAGTGCTGGAGGGAGTTCTGTCACGTGTGGTGGGTCAGGGTCTGCAAGAGAATGCACCAACTAGGCTCCTATCTCTCACACCTTGCCCCATTGCCCCCTTGTCCATATCAACCTGATTCTTAATTTTCCTCTGAAAACTCTCCATATAACAAGACGCCTTTACATATAAGGGTCTGTTGGCTGCACCATGTCAGTTACAAGCCATTTGGAATCCAATGGTAGATCCACATGGCCCTACCACGGATGTTTTATCAAACACCTCCCCACCACTGCTCTAGACCCACTACTCAGCAGGCTCCAAATTTCTGGCATCTCTGTTCTACACCATTTTCATGAAACTCAGTAAATCAAGGCACTGTCTGGTATACTCATGATCAGCAACAGGACATCCAATGTTTCTCCAGTGCCACCTGGTCATAGGAATTTCAAAAATTTCATGGTATTTATCTAGCCATTTTTCAACCATGAAGTTGGAGGCACTGTGGGTTTCAGTTCATTCAGCAAACATTAAATGGTGAGGAAGCTCATTTCAATGAAATCTCTGGAGAACTCTCACAGGCACGGCTTCCCAAAGAGTGGACAAAAGGTCACATTAGGCCAGGCCCATTGAGGTCTACAATGTGAGGTCCATGTGTGTTTTGACTCTCAACTATGGCTGCCATTTCTTTAAGAATAAAATCATGTGATATCCTTGCTGAGATTCCCAGGCCTCTGTGGAAATCCACCCGGGGCCTAGGTCTCAGTTTCCAAGAGCGACTTTCATGCGTGGCCTCTTAAAATCCCAACAAAATTCATGGCAATGCTTCTCTGAGTTCAGTTCCAAAACCCAGTCTCTAAGGGGAATCACACCAGAGTTCAAGCTCACGTGGACCCAGTCATTTTTTCCAATGCAACACAAATGACCAAAATTAAAACCAAAACACTCCCACATGGCCTTCATCTTATTCCATATAGTCAATCATCTTAACCTCTGGCTGGAGGTTTCCATGAGGGGCGCAGCCCAAGACAGTGTCCAAAATCAGCTCGTTTGCCCCTCATTTGCCTAAAGTCAGGGTAGCCTGGACACCGTTTCTCTGAAACAGGAGCGAACAAATAAGCCTGCCGTTAATACTTCTTTGTTTCTCCAATTTGAGGCCTACTGATTTTAGGTATCGATTCTTTAGGTGATTTAGAGTCATGCGAAAACACAAGCACCTCTGCAGGGCTTTGAAGAACTCATTTGACCCAAAGAATCCCTATTGTCATTTGATGGAGTGCAGGAACCTAACAGAGGAAGGCAAGGGACTTCATCCACAATGAATGATATTTTTTGCCATTTTGGTTTTGGAAGCTCACGTGGGATCATTCTTAAGATCCATCAGGTGCTGAGAATCTAAGTCACAGCCACACACAGGTCCAAGAGGCTGATAAAGAGCCACAGGTGAGGCCCATTCATTTCCATTTGAAAACTGTTTTCTTCAGGCTTCACAAAGGGGTGGCCTGAGGCAAAGACCTTCCTGACATTCAGTGCAACACAACAATAAGTAAGCAAAAGGCCCAAAGCAGGGTTTCTGCACTGAGACTTTCCTGGTCACACTGATATCTGAGTTTTTTGAGATGCTCGCCATTCTCTTCAGCTATCCAGTACATGGCCATGTCACAGAGCTTGGAGGTGGTACATATTTTGGACACAAATCCATGAGCCTATTCTGGAGAGTGGCCAGAATTCAGGAAGAAAACAACAACTTAGGAAGATAGCAGGTGTTGCACATTGATAAGACAAGCTGCAGTCCATTCATATATTGGGCAGGATGAATTATGGGAAGATTTATACTAGACAGGACACATCCATTAATGCATTCTCTTTTCTAATGTCTACAACAACGGACACAGTGGGATACACAGAAAGAGAAACACTCGCCATGTCAAATGACTTACTAGAAACTGTCCACTCCAAACCAAACAAACCGCCTTTTCTATCTATTCTCAGAACATGAGACAAAACAACAAATCCACACCCACTCCCACAAAGGCACCTCCTTCCCCCAAGTACGTCTGTGACTATCCGGAGTGTCCTCTGACTGGTGGGCCATACTATGTTCCCCCGAAATGGCCTGTCTTCTCTCAGATCTTGATTCCTTGACCAACTCTGTGAAGATGTCAGGAAAAAGTGGTTAGCCACTACCTGTTTTCTCAGGAAAGGTCCATCTTCAGAGCTCTCCTGGCATTTGGCCATCCTCACATCATTAGGTACCAAGAAAACTGACTCTGTCCTTGGTAAATCCAAACAAGTGAGCCCACTGGGACTGGGACTGGGACTGCCTCTGGGTGTCTGGCTTCTTGGATACCAAGTTCAGAGAGTTCCATCACCAAGGAAATGAGGTATTTCACATTCTTTGGAACTGAATGAGGTCACTGCCTTGGCAACCACTTTGTCCTAACAGTTGCTTCCAAGGGTAACATAAGATGGAGGTTGCCAGAACTTCCTGTGACACTTTCATAAGGTAGAATGTATATCACCATTGGCACCCGGGAACAGCTCTCCACTCAGCCCTGGTTTGGTCCATCTTCTGTACAATAAGAAGAGAGAGAGGCAGATTCAGACACATCCCTTCATCCTGACCAGGTTGTTTGCCATGGAAGATGACTTTTGCTCTCTCAGGTGCTTCATACCTGCCTACAACTTCTCCAGGTACCATTTGTGCATGGACATTTGAGGTTCTCATCAGGTTGAAGGTCCCCAACTTTCCTGTATTGTAAGAACCACTCTGTCTCTGCTCTTCTGTAAAATGATTGAGGGAACAGTGTATACTTGGGGTTAAAAACAGGTTTGATTTGGATTACGAGTGATTCTGTGTGATGAATAATGGTATTGGGAACCTGCAATATTTACAAGAATATAGAGGTGAAATATAAGTAGGAAAACAGAAATCTAGGTATGATTTGAAGCCCAGAAGGGTTTTGCCCTTGATTGGGATACTTAGCTTTGAATGATGTTCTGCAAAGATGCCTCAGATAATTCCATATACAATGGCATAGGACCTTGTACATTGGATGATTGAATTTAGAAGAGAACATCCAGTCAAAAAGGGATATTCAGTAGGATTAGGAAGATAGTCGGTAGGTTTAGGAAGAAGAGTGAGTATAGGATTTGGACCAAAAGTTCTTTAGCAATAGACTTTCGGTTGTTGAGTGAATGTAAATGTCAGCACATATGAAGAGTCAGTCACTATGTTGAACTGGGGAAAATATGTAGAAAAGCAGATATCAATAGAAACATTACGAAATCAGGCAAAGTATAAAGTGAGTGATAGAATTAGACATTTTCAACAGGGTTGAGTTTGAATATATAAATTAGGAAAAAAACAAATATGTAGTCACCAATAGGATTGACAATTGACAGCATTAGGCAACCTGGACATGGATGTTTTTAGAAATCCATGTTCACTTTCCATTTAGGCTTTGGTACAATCATAAGTGTGACCTTTCCATTTTTTGTCCAGAATATTACTGTGATAATGAGGTGACATGAGTATTTATTTCACCATTTCTGGGAGCAATATATTGAAGATGTAAAATGAGAATCGGGGGTACAAAGAGGTGTACCCTGTTTCTAGGAACATAGAGAAAATCATGAATAGACCATACTGTGAATAAATAATATAACTTTTTTGAACTTTACATAATGAATTGAACTGATATCTGAAAAATTAAAGGAAATCGTATATTGATATACAATCATTCATTCCAACCAGGTATATATGTAATGGAAATATTTGTGTTTAGGTTTATCATAAAGAGTGTGTGAGTTTTGCTTCAAAATGATTATGGAAATTCAAAATAATGTGTTTGGAAAGAAGTCTCATGAAAAGACCAGTCAAGAATACCCTGACAATACATGTGTTCTGAAGCAAGAAGTGGTGAAAGTTGAAACAAATGCTTATTAATTTGTGAACTTGTGGATGAAATGTATATCCTGTGATGTGCAAAAACTGAAGAAACAATAATGTACCAGTGTCGAATACAAATGAATGACAAATTACATATCATGTCCCATAGGAGTCTACTTGCATTGATGTTAGACTGGGTCAGTTACTGTAGAATAATTAGGATTTGTATGCACCATTCACTGAAGTTAGTTTTCAGTACTAGGAAACAAATATGTATTTCAGGTGGATGAATATTTCTGATTATCATCTTGTGAAAAGTGGATTATAAATCCACATACATGAACATGAATGAATTTAGAGTGTGTATATTAGACACATATATTTCATATTTTGAAAAATTTGGAGAGTATATCTATATCTATATCTATATCTATACACACACACACACACACACACACACACACACACACAACTCACAGACATTAAAAAGTACCAATATAAATGCCAATCGAAATTCATCAGTAAATATGTATCATCCACAAATGCAAAAATATTTATTTTACTGAACATGAGCTAATGAATAATGTTGTTCTACTAGGACGCTTTCCTATAAGTTGAATTTTCATTTCCAACAGCATTTAGGAGGAGTGAACTCTTCTCACAATTTGTATCTGCCAAGACAGCCACCTCACAAAAATGTACGTGTGATACCTGGTAGGATTCTATATATGCATATAAATATACATGTGTGAATAGACTACAGAAAAAGGAAACAAAAATTCACATATATGTTAAGTTTAAAACACATGGAGAATATTTCAAATAAATTTGACTAGATTTATAACTCCTACCTTATATAATGCAAATGTCAAGTCCAACTATACAACATGTCTCCTCTGAAGTACTTGTATTTCTAATGTGTTGGGTTAATTTTCTCCATTATATTAGGATGAATAGTCTGAGTCTACTAGGTATGGGTTAGTGTCAGGGATTCAGTATTTCGAATGGAAAATTGGAAAATGAATCCAATGTGTATGTAAATATATGCTGCACAAATATCCTCCCGCTCTCATCCAGAACAATGCCTTGACATTACCTTCACCCCAAGTAAGACACAATTAGAGGAGAAGAGTTACAAAATCAGTGAATACATATCTGGAATGGAAAATGCTCAGGAGTTCACAACCTTGGAGGTGGTAGAGGAGTTTCCAAAACTAAGGGACAGGGTAAACACTCCACAAACATGGAGCTCTGCTGGCCTAAAAACTTTTTGAGAAACTGCCTCTGAGCTTCCACACTTGAAATATATGTTGTTTTCAGGAGATTTGGCTTCCTCTGTAGAGAGAACATCAAAGCTGGGTCTGCATCTATGTGACCTGGAGGACATGGTTTCTTATTTTCCAATGAACAAGATGAAGCAGTGCTGAATCCTCTCTTTGTAGGTAAACTGAGGCCACTGGGGACTAAGTGTCTCCCCGTGTGGACTGTGAAGCCATTTGGTCCTCTTCCACTTTTTGTGGTGTTTTTGCTGCTGCACTGTGAGTTTGGTATTTGTTTCACGAAATACTAGGAGCTAAACTGGGACACAGTGCTGGAGGGAGTTCTGTCACGTGTGGTGGGTCAGGGTCTGCAAGAGAATGCACCAACTAGGCTCCTATCTCTCACAGCTTGCCCCATTGCCCCCTTGTCCATATCAACCTGATTCTTAATTTTTCTCTGAAAACTCTCCATATAACAAGATGCCTTTATATATAAGGGTCTGTTGGCTGCACCATGTCAGTTACAAGCCATTTGGAATCCAATGGTAGATCCACATGGCCCTACCACGGATGTTTTATCAAACACCTCCCCACCACTGCTCTAGACCCACTACTCAGCAGGCTCCAAATTTCTGGCATCTCTGTTCTACACCATTTTCATGAAACTCAGTAAATCAAGGCACTGTCTGGTATACTCATGATCAGCAACAGGACATCCAATGTTTCTCCAGTGCCACCTGGTCATAGGAATTTCAAAAATTTCATGGTATTTATCTAGCCATTTTTCAAGCATGAAGTTGGAGGCACTGTGGGTTTCAGTTCATTCAGCAAACATTAAATGGTGAGGAAGCTCATTTCATTGAAATCTCTGGAGAACTCTCACAGGCATGGCTTCCCAAAGAGTGGACAAAAGGTCACATTAGGCCAGGCCCATTGAGGTCTACAATGTGAGGTCCATGTGTGTTTTGACTCTCAACTATGGCTGCCATTTCTTTAAGAATAAAATCATGTGATATCCTTGCTGAGATTCCCAGGCCTCTGTGGAAATCCACCCGGGGCCTAGGTCTCAGTTTCCAAGAGCGACTTTCATGCGTGGCCTCTTAAAATCCCAACAAAATTCATGGCAATGCTTCTCTGAGTTCAGTTCCAAAACCCAGTCTCTAAGGGGAATCACACCAGAGTTCAAGCCCACGTGGACCCAGTCATTTTTTCCAATGCCACACAAATGACCAAAATTAAAACCAAAACACTCCCACATGGCCCTCATCTTATTCCAGATAGTCAATCATCTTAACCTCTGGCTGGAGGTTTCCATGAGGGGCGCAGCCAATGACAGTGTCCAAAATCAGCTCGTTTGCCCCTCATTTGTCTAAAGTCAGGGTAGCCTGGACACCGTTTCTGTGAACCAGGAGTGAACAAATAAGCCTGCCGTTAATACTTCTGTGTTTCTCCAATTTGAGGCCTACTGATTTTAGGTATCGATTCTTTAGGTGATTTAGAGTCATGCGAAAACACAAGCACCTCTGCAGGGCTTTGAAGAACTCATTTGACCCAAAGAATCCCTATTGTCATTTGATGGAGTGCAGGAACCTAACAGAGGAAGGCAAGAGACTTCATCCACAATGAATGAAATTTTTTGCCATTTTGGTTTTGGAAGCTCACATGGCATCATTCTTAAGATCCATCAGGTGCTGAGAATCTAAGTCACAGCCACACACAGGCCCAAGAGGCTGATAAAGACACATCCCTTTCCAAAGCAATTAAGCAAAGAGCCACAGGTGAGGCCCATTCATTTCCATTTGAAAACTGTTTTCTTCAGGCTTCACAAAGGGGTGGCCTGGGGCAAAGACCTTCCTGACATTCAGTGCAACACAACAATAAGTAAGCAAAAGGCCCAAAGCAGGGTTTCTGCACTGAGACTTTCCTGGTCACACTGATATCTGAGTTTTCTGAGATGCTCGCCATTCTCTTCAGCTATCCAGTACATGGCCATGTCACAGAGCTTGGAGGTGGTACATATTTTGGAAACAAATCCATGAGCCTATTCTGGAGAGTGGCCAGAATTCAGGAAGAAAACAACTACTTAGAAAGATAGCAGGTGTTGCACATCGATAAGACAAGCTGCAGTCCATTCATATATTGGGCATGGGAAGATTTATACTAGACAGGACACATCCATTAATGCATTCTCTTTTCTAATGTCTACAACAACGGACACAGTGGGATACACAGAAACAGAAACACTCGCCGTGTCAAATGACTTACTAGAAACTGTCCACTCCAAACCAAACAAACCGCCTTTTCTATCTATTCTCAGAACATGAGACAAAACAACAAACCCACACCCACTCCCACAAAGGCACCTCCTTCCCCCAAGTACGTCTGTGACTATCCGGAGTGTCCTCTGACTGGTGGGCCATACTATGTTCCCCCGAAATGGCCTGTCTTCTCTCAGATCTTGTTTCCTTGACCAACTCTGTGAAGATGTCAGGAAAAAGTGGTTAGCCACTACCTGTTTTCTCAGGAAAGGTCCATTTTCAAAGCTCTCCTGGCATTTGGCCATCCTCACATCATTAGGTACCAAGAAAACTGACTCTGTCCTTGGTAAATCCAAACAAGTGAGCCCACTGGGACTGGGACTGGGACTGCCTCTGGGTGCCTGGCTTCTTGGATACCAAGTTCAGAGAGTTCCATCACCATGGAAATGAGGTATGTCACATTCTTTGGAACTGAATGAGGTCACTGCCTTGGCAACCACTTTGTCCTAACAGTTGCTTCCAAGGGTAACATAAGATGGAGGTTGCCCCTACTTCCTGTGACACTTTCATGAGGTAGAATGTATATCACCATTGGCACCCGGGAACAGCTCTCCACTCAGCCCTGGTTTGGTCCATCTTCTGTACAATAAGAAGAGAGAGAGGCAGATTCAGACACATCCCTTCATCCTGACCAGGTTGTTTGCCATGGAAGATGACTTTTGCTCTCTCAGGTGCTTCATACCTGCCTACAACTTCTCCAGGTATCATTTGTGCATGGACATTTGAGGTTCTCATCAGGTGGAAGGTCCCCAACTTTCCTGTATTGTAAGAACCACTCTGTCCCTGCTCTTCTGTAAAATGATTGAGGGAACAGTGTATACTTGGGGTTAAAAACAGGTTTGATTTGAGTTACGAGTGATTCTGTGTGATGAATAATGGTATTGGGAACCTGCAATATTTACAAGAATATAGAAGTGAAATATAAGTAGGAAAACAGAAATCTAGGTATGATTTGAAGCCCAGAAGGGTTTTGCCCTTGATTGGGATACTTAGCTTTGAATGATGTTCTGCAAAGATGCCTCAGATAATTCGATATACAATGGCATAGGTCCTTGTACATTGGATGATTGAATTTAGAGAGAACATCCAGTCAAAAAGGGATATTCAATAGGATTAGGAAGATAGTCGGTAGGTTTAGGAAGAAGAGTGAGTATAGAATTTGGACCAAAAGTTCTTTAGCAATAGACTTTCGGTTGTTGAGTGAATGTAAATGTCAGCACATATGAAGAGTCAGTCACTATGTTGAACTGGGGAAAATATGTAGAAAAGCAGATATCAATAGAAATATTAGGAAATCAGGCAAAGTATAAAGTGAGTGATAGAATTAGACATTTTCAACAGGGTTGAGTTTGAATATATAAATTAGGAAAAAAACAAATATGTAGTCACCAATAGGATTGACAATTGACAGCATTAGGCAACCTGGACATGGATGTTTTTAGAAATCCATGTTCACTTTCCATTTATCTTTGGTACAATCATAAGTGTGACCTTTCCATTTTTTGTCCAGAATATTACTGTGATAATGAGGTGACATGAGTATTTCTTTCACCATTTCTGGGAGCAATATATTGAAGATGTAAAATGAGAATCGGGGTTACAAAGAGGTGTACCCTGTTTCTAGGAATATAGAGAAAAAGCATGAATAGACCATACTGTGAATAAATAATATAACTTTTTTGAACTTTAAATAATGAATTGAACTGATATCTGAAAAATTAAAGGAAATCGTATATTGATATACAATCATTCATTCCAACCAGGTATATATGTAATGGAAATATTTGTGTTTTGGTTTATCATGAAGAGTGTGTGACGTTTGCTTAAAAATGATTATGGAAATTCAAAATAATGTTTTTGGAAAGAAGTCTCATGAAAAGACCAGTCAAGAAACCCTGACAATACATGTGTTCTGAAGCAAGAAGTGGTGAAAGTTGAAACAAATGCTTATTAATTTGTGAACTTGTGGATGAAATGTATATCCTGTGATGTGCAAAAACTGAAGAAACAATAATGTACCAGTGTCGAATACAAATGAATGACAAATTACATATCATGTCCCATAGGAGTCTACTTGCATTGATGTTAGACTGGGTCAGTTACTGTAGAATAATTAGGATTTGTATGCACCATTCACTGAAGTTAGTTTTCAGTACTAGGAAACAAATATGTATTTCAGGTGGATGAATATTTCTGATTATCATCTTGTGAAAAGTGGATTATAAATCCACATACATGAACATGAATGAATTTAGAGAGTGTATATTAGACACATATATTTCATATTTTGAAAAATTTGGAGAGTATATCTATATCTATATCTATATCTATACACACACACACACACACACACACACACACACACACACACAACTCACAGACATTAAAAAGTACCAATATAAATGCCAATCGAAATTCATCAGTAAATATGTATCATTAACAAATGCAAAAATATTTATTTTACTGAACATGAGCTAATGAATAATGTTGTTCTACTAGGACGCTTTCCTATAAGTTGAATTTTCATTTCCAACAGCATTTAGGAGGAGTGAACTCTTCTCACAATTTGTATCTGCCAAGACAGCCACCTCACAAAAATGTACGTGTGATACCTGGTAGGATTCTATATATGCATATAAATATACATGTGTGAATAGACTACAGAAAAAGGAAACAAAAATTCACATATTTGTTAAATTTAAAACACATGGAGAATATTTCAAATAAATTTGACTAGATTTATAACTCCTACCTTATATAATGCAAATGTCAAGTCCAACTATACAACATGTCTTCTCTGAAGTACTTGTATTTCTAATGTGTTGGGTTAATTTTCTCCATTATATTAGGATGAATAGTCTGAGTCTACTAGGTATGGGTTAGTGTCAGGGATTCAGTATTTCGAATGGAAAATTGGAAAATGAATCCAATGTGTATGTAAATATATGCTGCACAAATATCCTCCCGCTCTCATCCAGAACAATGCCTTGACATTACCTTCACCCCAAGTAAGACACAATTAGAGGAGAAGAGTTACAAAATCAGTGAATACATATCTGGAATGGAAAATGCTCAGGAGTTCACAACCTTGGAGGTGGTAGAGGAGTTTCCAAAACTAAGGGACAGGGTAAACACTCCACAAACATGGAGCTCTGCTGGCCTAAAAACTTTTTGAGAAACTGCCTCTGAGCTTCCACACTTGAAATATATGTTGTTTTCAGGAGATTTGGCTTCCTCTGTAGAGAGAACATCAAAGCTGGGTCTGCATCTATGTGACCTGGAGGACATGGTTTCTTATTTTCCAATGAACAAGATGAAGCAGTGCTGAATCCTCTCTTTGTAGGTAAACTGAGGCCACTGGGGACTAAGTGTCTCCCCGTGTGGACTGTGAAGCCATTTGGTCCTCTTCCACTTTTTGTGGTGTTTTTGCTGCTGCACTGTGAGTTTGGTATTTGTTTCACGAAATACTAGGAGCTAAACTGGGACACAGTGCTGGAGGGAGTTCTGTCACGTGTGGTGGGTCAGGGTCTGCAAGAGAATGCACCAACTAGGCTCCTATCTCTCACAGCTTGCCCCATTGCCCCCTTGTCCATATCAACCTGATTCTTAATTTTTCTCTGAAAACTCTCCATATAACAAGATGCCTTTATATATAAGGGTCTGTTGGCTGCACCATGTCAGTTACAAGCCATTTGGAATCCAATGGTAGATCCACATGGCCCTACCACGGATGTTTTATCAAACACCTCCCCACCACTGCTCTAGACCCACTACTCAGCAGGCTCCAAATTTCTGGCATCTCTGTTCTACACCATTTTCATGAAACTCAGTAAATCAAGGCACTGTCTGGTATACTCATGATCAGCAACAGGACATCCAATGTTTCTCCAGTGCCACCTGGTCATAGGAATTTCAAAAATTTCATGGTATTTATCTAGCCATTTTTCAAGCATGAAGTTGGAGGCACTGTGGGTTTCAGTTCATTCAGCAAACATTAAATGGTGAGGAAGCTCATTTCATTGAAATCTCTGGAGAACTCTCACAGGCATGGCTTCCCAAAGAGTGGACAAAAGGTCACATTAGGCCAGGCCCATTGAGGTCTACAATGTGAGGTCCATGTGTGTTTTGACTCTCAACTATGGCTGCCATTTCTTTAAGAATAAAATCATGTGATATCCTTGCTGAGATTCCCAGGCCTCTGTGGAAATCCACCCGGGGCCTAGGTCTCAGTTTCCAAGAGCGACTTTCATGCGTGGCCTCTTAAAATCCCAACAAAATTCATGGCAATGCTTCTCTGAGTTCAGTTCCAAAACCCAGTCTCTAAGGGGAATCACACCAGAGTTCAAGCCCACGTGGACCCAGTCATTTTTTCCAATGCCACACAAATGACCAAAATTAAAACCAAAACACTCCCACATGGCCCTCATCTTATTCCATATAGTCAATCATCTTAACCTCTGGCTGGAGGTTTCCATGAGGGGCGCAGCCAATGACAGTGTCCAAAATCAGCTCGTTTGCCCCTCATTTGTCTAAAGTCAGGGTAGCCTGGACACCGTTTCTGTGAACCAGGAGTGAACAAATAAGCGTGCCGTTAATACTTCTGTGTTTCTCCAATTTGAGGCCTACTGATTTTAGGTATCGATTCTTTAGGTGATTTAGAGTCATGCGAAAACACAAGCACCTCTGCAGGGCTTTGAAGAACTCATTTGACCCAAAGAATCCCTATTGTCATTTGATGGAGTGCAGGAACCTAACAGAGGAAGGCAAGAGACTTCATCCACAATGAATGAAATTTTTTGCCATTTTGGTTTTGGAAGCTCACATGGCATCATTCTTAAGATCCATCAGGTGCTGAGAATCTAAGTCACAGCCACACACAGGCCCAAGAGGCTGATAAAGACACATCCCTTTCCAAAGCAATTAAGCAAAGAGCCACAGGTGAGGCCCATTCATTTCCATTTGAAAACTGTTTTCTTCAGGCTTCACAAAGGGGTGGCCTGGGGCAAAGACCTTCCTGACATTCAGTGCAACACAACAATAAGTAAGCAAAAGGCCCAAAGCAGGGTTTCTGCACTGAGACTTTCCTGGTCACACTGATATCTGAGTTTTCTGAGATGCTCGCCATTCTCTTCAGCTATCCAGTACATGGCCATGTCACAGAGCTTGGAGGTGGTACATATTTTGGACACAAATCCATGAGCCTATTCTGGAGAGTGGCCAGAATTCAGGAAGAAAACAACAACTTAGAAAGATAGCAGGTGTTGACATCGATAAGACAAGCTGCAGTCCATTCATATATTGGGCATGGGAAGATTTATACTAGACAGGACACATCCATTAATGCATTCTCTTATCTAATGTCTACAACAACGGACACAGTGGGATACACAGAAACAGAAACACTCGCCGTGTCAAATGACTTACTAGAAACTGTCCACTCCAAACCAAACAAACCGCCTTTTCTATCTATTCTCAGAACATGAGACAAAACAACAAACCCACACCCACTCCCACAAAGGCACCTCCTTCCCCCAAGTACGTCTGTGACTATCCGGAGTGTCCTCTGACTGGTGGGCCATACTATGTTCCCCCGAAATGGCCTGTCTTCTCTCAGATCTTGTTTCCTTGACCAACTCTGTGAAGATGTCAGGAAAAAGTGGTTAGCCACTACCTGTTTTCTCAGGAAAGGTCCATTTTCAAAGCTCTCCTGGCATTTGGCCATCCTCACATCATTAGGTACCAAGAAAACTGACTCTGTCCTTGGTAAATACAAACAAGTCAGCCCACTGGGACTGGGACTGGGACTGCCTCTGGGTGCCTGGCTTCTTGGATACCAAGTTCAGAGAGTTCCATCACCATGGAAATGAGGTATGTCACATTCTTTGGAACTGAATGAGGTCACTGCCTTGGCAACCACTTTGTCCTAACAGTTGCTTCCAAGGGTAACATAAGATGGAGGTTGCCCCTACTTCCTGTGACACTTTCATGAGGTAGAATGTATATCACCATTGGCACCCGGGAACAGCTCTCCACTCAGCCCTGGTTTGGTCCATCTTCTGTACAATAAGAAGAGAGAGAGGCAGATTCAGACACATCCCTTCATCCTGACCAGGTTGTTTGCCATGGAAGATGACTTTTGCTCTCTCAGGTGCTTCATACCTGCCTACAACTTCTCCAGGTATCATTTGTGCATGGACATTTGAGGTTCTCATCAGGTGGAAGGTCCCCAACTTTCCTGTATTGTAAGAACCACTCTGTCCCTGCTCTTCTGTAAAATGATTGAGGGAACAGTGTATACTTGGGGTTAAAAACAGGTTTGATTTGAGTTTCGAGTGATTCTGTGTGATGAATAATGGTATTGGGAACCTGCAATATTTACAAGAATATAGAAGTGAAATATAAGTAGGAAAACAGAAATCTAGGTATGATTTGAAGCCCAGAAGGGTTTTGCCCTTGATTGGGATACTTAGCTTTGAATGATGTTCTGCAAAGATGCCTCAGATAATTCGCTATACAATGGCATAGGTCCTTGTACATTGGATGATTGAATTTAGAGAGAACATCCAGTCAAAAAGGGATATTCAATAGGATTAGGAAGATAGTCGGTAGGTTTAGGAAGAAGAGTGAGTATAGAATTTGGACCAAAAGTTCTTTAGCAATAGACTTTCGGTTGTTGAGTGAATGTAAATGTCAGCACATATGAAGAGTCAGTCACTATGTTGAACTGGGGAAAATATGTAGAAAAGCAGATATCAATAGAAACATTATGAAATCAGGCAAAGTATAAAGTGAGTGATAGAATTAGACATTTTCAACAGGGTTGAGTTTGAATATATAAATTAGGAAAAAAACAAATATGTAGTCACCAATAGGATTGACAATTGACAGCATTAGGCAACCTGGACATGGATGTTTTTAGAAATCCATGTTCACTTTCCATTTATCTTTGGTACAATCATAAGTGTGACCTTTCCATTTTTTGTCCAGAATATTACTGTGATAATGAGGTGACATGAGTATTTCTTTCACCATTTCTGGGAGCAATATATTGAAGATGTAAAATGAGAATCGGGGTTACAAAGAGGTGTACCCTGTTTCTAGGAATATAGAGAAAAAGCATGAATAGACCATACTGTGAATAAATAATATAACTTTTTTGAACTTTAAATAATGAACTGAACTGATATCTGAAAAATTAAAGGAAATCGTATATTGATATACAATCATTCATTCCAACCAGGTATATATGTAATGGAAATATTTGTGTTTTGGTTTATCATGAAGAGTGTGTGACGTTGGCTTCAAAATGATTATGGAAATTCAAAATAATGTTTTTGGAAAGAAGTCTCATGATAAGACCAGTCAAGAAACCCTGACAATACATGTGTTCTGAAGCAAGAAGTGGTGAAAGTTGAAACAAATGCTTATTAATTTGTGAACTTGTGGATGAAATGTATATCCTGTGATGTGCAAAAACTGAAGAAACAATAATGTACCAGTGTCGAATACAAATGAATGACAAATTACATATCATGTCCCATAGGAGTCTACTTGCATTGATGTTAGACTGGGTCAGTTACTGTAGAATAATTAGGATTTGTATGCACCATTCACTGAAGTTAGTTTTCAGTACTAGGAAACAAATATGTATTTCAGGTGGATGAATATTTCTGATTATCATCTTGTGAAAAGTGGATTATAAATCCACATACATGAACATGAATGAATTTAGAGAGTGTATATTAGACACATATATTTCATATTTTGAAAAATTTGGAGAGTATATCTATATCTATATCTATATCTATACACACACACACACACACACACACACACACACAACTCACAGACATTAAAAAGTACCAATATAAATGCCAATCGAAATTCATCAGTAAATATGTATCATTAACAAATGCAAAAATATTTATTTTACTGAACATGAGCTAATGAATAATGTTGTTCTACTAGGACGCTTTCCTATAAGTTGAATTTTCATTTCCAACAGCATTTAGGAGGAGTGAACTCTTCTCACAATTTGTATCTGCCAAGACAGCCACCTCACAAAAATGTACGTGTGATACCTGGTAGGATTCTATATATGCATATAAATATACATGTGTGAATAGACTACAGAAAAAGGAAACAAAAATTCACATATTTGTTAAATTTAAAACACATGGAGAATATTTCAAATAAATTTGACTAGATTTATAACTCCTACCTTATATAATGCAAATGTCAAGTCCAACTATACAACATGTCTTCTCTGAAGTACTTGTATTTCTAATGTGTTGGGTTAATTTTCTCCATTATATTAGGATGAATAGTCTGAGTCTACTAGGTATGGGTTAGTGTCAGGGATTCAGTATTTCGAATGGAAAATTGGAAAATGAATCCAATGTGTATGTAAATATATGCGGCACAAATATCCTCCCGCTCTCATCCAGAACAATGCCTTGACATTACCTTCACCCCAAGTAAGACACAATTAGAGGAGAAGAGTTACAAAATCAGTGAATACATATCTGGAATGGAAAATGCTCAGGAGTTCACAACCTTGGAGGTGGTAGAGGAGTTTCCAAAACTAAGGGACAGGGTAAACACTCCACAAACATGGAGCTCTGCTGGCCTAAAAACTTTTTGAGAAACTGCCTCTGAGCTTCCACACTTGAAATATATGTTGTTTTCAGGAGATTTGGCTTGCTCTGTAGTGAGAACATCAAAGGCGGGTCTGCATCTATGTGACCTGGAGGACATGGTTTCTTATTTTCCAATGAACAAGATGAAGCAGTGCTGAATCCTCTCTTTGTAGGTAAACTGAGGCCACTGGGGACTAAGTGTCTCCCCGTGTGGACTGTGAAGCCATTTGGTCCTCTTCCACTTTTTGTGGTGTTTTTGCTGCTGCACTGTGAGTTTGGTATTTGTTTCACGAAATACTAGGAGCTAAACTGGGACACAGTGCTGGAGGGAGTTCTGTCACGTGTGGTGGGTCAGGGTCTGCAAGAGAATGCACCAACTAGGCTCCTATCTCTCACAGCTTGCCCCATTGCCCCCTTGTCCATATCAACCTGATTCTTAATTTTCCTCTGAAAACTCTCCATATAACAAGATGCCTTTATATATAAGGGTCTGTTGGCTGCACCATGTCAGTTACAAGCCATTTGGAATCCAATGGTAGATCCACATGGCCCTACCACGGATGTTTTATCAAACACCTCCCCACCACTGCTCTAGACCCACTACTCAGCAGGCTCCAAATTTCTGGCATCTCTGTTCTACACCATTTTCATGAAACTCAGTTAATCAAGGCACTGTCTGGTATACTCATGATCAGCAACAGGACATCCAATGTTTCTCCAGTGCCACCTGGTCATAGGAATTTCAAAAATTTCATGGTATTTATCTAGCCATTTTTCAAGCATGAAGTTGGAGGCACTGTGGGTTTCAGTTCATTCAGCAAACATTAAATGGTGAGGAAGCTCATTTCAATGAAATCTCTGGAGAACTCTCACAGGCACGGCTTCCCAAAGAGTGGACAAAAGGTCACATTAGGCCAGGCCCATTGAGGTCTACAATGTGAGGTCCATGTGTGTTTTGACTCTCAACTATGGCTGCCATTTCTTTAAGAATAAAATCATGTGATATCCTTGCTGAGATTCCCAGGCCTCTGTGGAAATCCACCCGGGGCCTAGGTCTCAGTTTCCAAGAGCGACTTTCATGCGTGGCCTCTTAAAATCCCAACAAAATTCATGGCAATGCTTCTCTGAGTTCAGTTCCAAAACCCAGTCTCTAAGGGGAATCACACCAGAGTTCAAGCCCACGTGGACCCAGTCATTTTTTCCAATGCCACACAAATGACCAAAATTAAAACCAAAACACTCCCACATGGCCCTCATCTTATTCCAGATAGTCAATCATCTTAACCTCTGGCTGGAGGTTTCCATGAGGGGCGCAGCCAATGACAGTGTCCAAAATCAGCTCGTTTGCCCCTCATTTGTCTAAAGTCAGGGTAGCCTGGACACCGTTTCTGTGAACCAGGAGTGAACAAATAAGCCTGCCGTTAATACTTCTGTGTTTCTCCAATTTGAGGCCTACTGATTTTAGGTATCGATTCTTTAGGTGATTTAGAGTCATGCGAAAACACAAGCACCTCTGCAGGGCTTTGAAGAACTCATTTGACCCAAAGAATCCCTATTGTCATTTGATGGAGTGCAGGAACCTAACAGAGGAAGGCAAGAGACTTCATCCACAATGAATGAAATTTTTTGCCATTTTGGTTTTGGAAGCTCACATGGCATCATTCTTAAGATCCATCAGGTGCTGAGAATCTAAGTCACAGCCACACACAGGCCCAAGAGGCTGATAAAGACACATCCCTTTCCAAAGCAATTAAGCAAAGAGCCACAGGTGAGGCCCATTCATTTCCATTTGAAAACTGTTTTCTTCAGGCTTCACAAAGGGGTGGCCTGGGGCAAAGACCTTCCTGACATTCAGTGCAACACAACAATAAGTAAGCAAAAGGCCCAAAGCAGGGTTTCTGCACTGAGACTTTCCTGGTCACACTGATATCTGAGTTTTCTGAGATGCTCGCCATTCTCTTCAGCTATCCAGTACATGGCCATGTCACAGAGCTTGGAGGTGGTACATATTTTGGACACAAATCCATGAGCCTATTATGGAGAGTGGCCAAAATTCAGGAAGAAAACAACAACTTAGAAAGATAGCAGGTGTTGCACATCGATAAGACAAGCTGCAGTCCATTCATATATTGGGCATGGGAAGATTTATACTAGACAGGACACATCCATTAATGCATTCTCTTTTCTAATGTCTACAACAACGGACACAGTGGGATACACAGAAACAGAAACACTCGCCGTGTCAAATGACTTACTAGAAACTGTCCACTCCAAACCAAACAAACCGCCTTTTCTATCTATTCTCAGAACATGAGACAAAACAACAAACCCACACCCACTCCCACAAAGGCACCTCCTTCCCCCAAGTACGTCTGTGACTATCCGGAGTGTCCTCTGACTGGTGGGCCATACTATGTTCCCCCGAAATGGCCTGTCTTCTCTCAGATCTTGTTTCCTTGACCAACTCTGTGAAGATGTCAGGAAAAAGTGGTTAGCCACTACCTGTTTTCTCAGGAAAGGTCCATCTTCAGAGCTCTCCTGGCATTTGGCCATCCTCACATCATTAGGTACCAAGAAAACTGACTCTGTCCTTGGTAAATCCAAACAAGTGAGCCCACTGGGACTGGGACTGGGACTGCCTCTGGGTGCCTGGCTTCTTGGATACCAAGTTCAGAGAGTTCCATCACCATGGAAATGAGGTATGTCACATTCTTTGGAACTGAATGAGGTCACTGCCTTGGCAACCACTTTGTCCTAACAGTTGCTTCCAAGGGTAACATAAGATGGAGGTTGCCCCTACTTCCTGTGACACTTTCATAAGGTAGAATGTATATCACCATTGGCACCCGGGAACAGCTCTCCACTCAGCCCTGGTTTGGTCCATCTTCTGTACAATAAGAAGAGAGAGAGGCAGATTCAGACACATCCCTTCATCCTGACCAGGTTGTTTGCCATGGAAGATGACTTTTGCTCTCTCAGGTGCTTCATACCTGCCTACAACTTCTCCAGGTATCATTTGTGCATGGACATTTGAGGTTCTCATCAGGTGGAAGGTCCCCAACTTTCCTGTATTGTAAGAACCACTCTGTCCCTGCTCTTCTGTAAAATGATTGAGGGAACAGTGTATACTTGGGGTTAAAAACAGGTTTGATTTGAGTTACGAGTGATTCTGTGTGATGAATAATGGTATTGGGAACCTGCAATATTTACAAGAATATAGAAGTGAAATATAAGTAGGAAAACAGAAATCTAGGTATGATTTGAAGCCCAGAAGGGTTTTGCCCTTTATTGGGATACTTAGCTTTGAATGATGTTCTGCAAAGATGCCTCAGATAATTCGATATACAATGGCATAGGACCTTGTACATTGGATGATTGAATTTAGAGAGAACATCCAGTCAAAAAGGGATATTCAATAGGATTAGGAAGATAGTCGGTAGGTTTAGGAAGAAGAGTGAGTATAGAATTTGGACCAAAAGTTCTTTAGCAATAGACTTTCGGTTGTTGAGTGAATGTAAATGTCAGCACATATGAAGAGTCAGTCACTATGTTGAACTGGGGAAAATATGTAGAAAAGCAGATATCAATAGAAATATTAGGAAATCAGGCAAAGTATAAAGTGAGTGATAGAATTAGACATTTTCAACAGGGTTGAGTTTGAATATATAAATTAGGAAAAAAACAAATATGTAGTCACCAATAGGATTGACAATTGACAGCATTAGGCAACCTGGACATGGATGTTTTTAGAAATCCATGTTCACTTTCCATTTAAACTTTGGTACAATCATAAGTGTGACCTTTCCATTTTTTGTCCAGAATAATACTGTGATAATGAGGTGACATGAGTATTTCTTTCACCATTTCTGGGAGCAATATATTGAAGATGTAAAATGAGAATCGGGGTTACAAAGAGGTGTACCCTGTTTCTAGGAATATAGAGAAAAAGCATGAATAGACCATACTGTGAATAAATAATATAACTTTTTTGAACTTTAAATAATGAACTGAACTGATATCTGAAAAATTAAAGGAAATCGTATATTGATATACAATCATTCATTCCAACCAGGTATATATGTAATGGAAATATTTGTGTTTTGGTTTATCATGAAGAGTGTGTGACGTTGGCTTCAAAATGATTATGGAAATTCAAAATAATGTGTTTGGAAAGAAGTCTCATGAAAAGACCAGTCAAGAAACCCTGACAATACATGTGTTCTGAAGCAAGAAGTGGTGAAAGTTGAAACAAATGCTTATTAATTTGTGAACTTGTGGATGAAATGTATATCCTGTGATGTGCAAAAACTGAAGAAACAATAATGTACCAGTGTCGAATACAAATGAATGACAAATTACATATCATGTCCCATAGGAGTCTACTTGCATTGATGTTAGACTGGGTCAGTTACTGTAGAATAATTAGGATTTGTATGCACCATTCACTGAAGTTAGTTTTCAGTACTAGGAAACAAATATGTATTTCAGGTGGATGAATATTTCTGATTATCATCTTGTGAAAAGTGGATTATAAATCCACATACATGAACATGAATGAATTTAGAGAGTGTATATTAGACACATATATTTCATATTTTGAAAAATTTGGAGAGTATATCTATATCTATATCTATATCTATACACACACACACACACACACACACACACACACAACTCACAGACATTAAAAAGTACCAATATAAATGCCAATCGAAATTCATCAGTAAATATGTATCATCCACAAATGCAAAAATATTTATTTTACTGAACATGAGCTAATGAATAATGTTGTTCTACTAGGACGCTTTCCTATAAGTTGAATTTTCATTTCCAACAGCATTTAGGAGGAGTGAACTCTTCTCACAATTTGTATCTGCCAAGACAGCCACCTCACAAAAATGTACGTGTGATACCTGGTAGGATTCTATATATGCATATAAATATACATGTGTGAATAGACTACAGAAAAAGGAAACAAAAATTCACATATTTGTTAAATTTAAAACACATGGAGAATATTTCAAATAAATTTGACTAGATTTATAACTCCTACCTTATATAATGCAAATGTCAAGTCCAACTATACAACATGTCTCCTCTGAAGTACTTGTATTTCTAATGTGTTGGGTTAATTTTCTCCATTATATTAGGATGAATAGTCTGAGTCTACTAGGTATGGGTTAGTGTCAGGGATTCAGTATTTCGAATGGAAAATTGGAAAATTAATATAATGTGTATGTAAATATATGCTGCACAAATATCCTCCCGCTCTCATCCAGAACAATGCCTTGACATTACCTTCACCCCAAGTAAGACACAATTAGAGTAGAAGAGTTACAAAATCAGTGAATACAAATCTGGAATGGAAAATGTTCAGGAGTTCACAACCTTGGAGGTGGTAGAGGAGTTTCCAAAACTAAGGGACAGGGTGAACACTCCACAAACATGGAGCTCTGCTGGCCTAAAAACTTTTTGAGAAACTGCCTCTGAGCTTCCACACTTGAAATATATGTTGTTTTCAGGAGATTTGGCTTCCTCTGTAGTGAGAACATCAAAGCTGGGTCTGCATCTATGTGACCTGGAGGACATGGTTTCTTATTTTCCAATGAACAAGATGAAGCAGTGCTGAATCCTCTCTTTGTAGGTAAACTGAGGCCACTGGGGACTAAGTGTCTCCCCGTGTGGACTGTGAAGCCATTTGGTCCTCTTCCACTTTTTGTGGTGTTTTTGCTGCTGCACTGTGAGTTTGGTATTTGTTTCATGAAATACTAGGAGCTAAACTGGGACACAGTGCTGGAGGGAGTTCTGTCACATGTGGTGTGTCAGGGTCTGCAAGAGAATGCACCAACTAGGCTCCTATCTCTCACAGCTTGCCCCATTGCCCCCTTGTCCATATCAACCTGATTCTTAATTTTCCTCTGAAAACTCTCCATATAACAAGATGCCTTTACATATAATGGTCTGTTGGCTGCACCATGTCAGTTACAAGCCATTTGGAATCCAATGGTAGATCCACATGGCCCTACCACGGATGTTTTATCAAACACCTCCCCACCACTGCTCTAGACCCACTACTCAGCAGGCTCCAAATTTCTGGCATCTCTGTTCTACACCATTTTCATGAAACTCAGTAAATCAAGGCACTGTCTGGTATACTCATGATCAGCAACAGGACATCCAATGTTTCTCCAGTGCCACCTGGTCATAGGAATTTCAAAAATTTCATGGTATTTATCTAGCCATTTTTCAAGCATGAAGTTGGAGGCACTGTGGGTTTCAGTTCATTCAGCAAACATTAAATGGTGAGGAAGCTCATTTCAATGAAATCTCTGGAGAACTCTCACAGGCATGTCTTCCCAAAGAGTGGACAAAAGGTCACATTAGGCCAGGCCCATTGAGGTCTACAATGTGAGGTCCATGTGTGTTTTGACTCTCAACTATGGCTGCCATTTCTTTAAGAATAAAATCATGTGATATCCTTGCTGAGATTCCCAGGCCTCTGTGGAAATCCACCCGGGGCCTAGGTCTCAGTTTCCAAGAGCGACTTTCATGCGTGGCCTCTTAAAATCCCAACAAAATTCATGGCAATGCTTCTCTGAGTTCAGTTCCAAAACCCAGTCTCTAAGGGGAATCACACCAGAGTTCAAGCCCACGTGGATCCAGTCATTTTTTCCAATGCCACACAAATGACCAAAATTAAAACCAAAACACTCCCACATGGCCCTCATCTTATTCCATATAGTAAATCATCTTAACCTCTGGCTGGAGGTTTCCATGAGGGGCGCAGCCAATGACAGTGTCCAAAATCAGCTCCTTTGCCCCTCATTTGTCTAAAGTCAGGGTAGCCTGGACACCGTTTCTGTGAACCAGGAGTGAACAAATAAGCCTGCGGTTAATACTTCTGTGTTTCTCCAATTTGAGGCCTACTGATTTTAGGTATCGATTCTTTAATTGATTTAGAGTCATGCGAAAACACAAGCACCTCTGCAGGGCTTTGAAGAACTCATTTGACCCAAAGAATCCCTATTGTCATTTGGTGGAGTGCAGGAACCTAAAAGAGGAAGGCAAGAGACTTCATCCACAATGAATGAAATTTTTTGCCATTTTGGTTTTGGAAGCTCACATGGGATCATTCTTAAGATCCATCAGGTGCTGAGAATCTAAGTCACAGCCACACACAGGCCCAAGAGGCTGATAAAGACACATCCCTTTCCAAAGCAATTAAGCAAAGAGCCACAGTTGAGGCCCATTCATTTCCATTTGAAAACTGTTTTCATCAGGCTTCACAAAGGGGTGGCCTGAGGCAAAGACTTTCCTGACATTCAGTGCAACACAACAATAAGTAAGCAAAAGGCCCAAAGCAGGGTTTCTGCACTGAGACTTTCCTGGTCACACTGATATCTGAGTTTTCTGAGATGCTCGCCATTCTCTTCAGCTATCCAGTACATGGCCATGTCACAGAGCTTGGAGGTGGTACATATTTTGGACACAAATCCATGAGCCTATTCTGGAAAGTGGCCAGAATTCAGGAAGAAAACAACAACTTAGAAAGATAGCAGGTGTTGCACATCGATAAGACAAGCTGCAGTCCATTCATATATTGGGCAGGATGAATTTTGGTATGATTTATACTAGACAGGACACATCCATTAATGCATTCTCTTTTCTAATGTCTACAACAACGGACACAGTGGGATACACAGAAACAGAAACACTCGCCGTGTCAAATGACTTACTAGAAACTGTCCACTCCAAACCAAACAAACCGCCTTTCCTATCTATTCTGAGAACATGAGACAAAACAACAAACCCACACCCACTCCCACAAAGGCACCTCCTTCCCCCAAGTAGGTCTGTGACTATCCGGAGTGTCCTCTGACTGGTGGGCCATACTATGTTCCCCCGAAATGGCCTGTATTCTCTCAGATCTTGTTTCCTTGACCAACTCTGTGAAGATGTCAGGAAAAAGTGGTTAGCCACTACCTGTTTTCTCAGGAAAGGTCCATCTTCAGAGCTCTCCTGGCATTTGGCCATCCTCACATCATTAGGTACCAAGAAAACTGACTCTGTCCTTGGTAAATCCAAACAAGTGAGCCCACTGGGACTGGGACTGCGACTGCCTCTGGGTGCCTGGCTTCTTGGATACCAATTTCAGAGAGTTCCATCACCAAGGAAATGAGGTATGTCACATTCTTTGGAACTGAATGAGGTCACTGCCTTGGCAACCACTTTGTCCTAACAGTTGCTTCCAAGGGTAACATAAGATGGAGGTTGCCCCTACTTCCTGTGACACTTTCATAAGGTAGAATGTATATCACCATTGGCACCCGGGAACAGCTCTCCACTCAGGCCTGGTTTGGTCCATCTTCTCTACAATAAGAAGAGAGAGATTCAGATTCAGACACATCCCTTCATCCTGACCAGGTTGTTTGCCATGGAAGATGACTTTTGCTCTCTCAGGTGCTTCATACCTGCCTACAACTTCTCCAGGTACCATTTGTGCATGGACATTTGAGGTTCTCATCAGGTGGAAGGTCCCCAACTTTCCTGTATTGTAAGAACCACTCTGTCCCTGCTCTTCTGTAAAATGATTGAGGGAACAGTGTATACTTGGGGTTAAAAACAGGTTTGATTTGGGTTACGAGTTATTCTGTGTGATGAATAATGGTATTGGGAACCTGCAATATTTACAAGAATATAGAGGTGAAATATAAGTAGGAAAACAGAAATCTAGGTATGATTTGAAGCCCAGAAAGGTTTTGCACTTGATTGGGATACTTAGCTTTGAATGATGTTCTGCAAAGATGCCTCAGATAATTCGATATACAATGGCATAGGACCTTGTACATTGGATGATTGAATTTAGAAGAGAACATCCAGTCAAAAAGGGATATTCAGTATAATTAGGAAGATAGTCTGTAGGTTTAGGAAGAAGAGTGAGTATAGGATTTGGACCAAAAGTTCTTTAGCAATAGACTTTCGGTTGTTGAGTGAATGTAAATGTCAGCACATATGAAGAGTCAGTCACTATGTTGAACTGGGGAAAATATGTAGAAAAGCAGATATCAATAGAAACATTACGAAATCAGGCAAAGTATAAAGTGAGTGATAGAATTAGACATTTTCAACAGGGTTGAGTTTGAATATATAAATTAGGAAAAAACCAAATATGTAGTCACTAATAGGATTGACAATTGACAGCATTAGGCAACCTGTACATGGATTTTTTTAGAAATCCATGTTCACTTTCCATTTAGGCTTTGGTACAATCATAAGTGTGACCTTTCCATTTTTTGTCCAGAATATTACTGTGATAATGAGGTGACATGAGTATTTCTTTCACCATTTCTGGGAGTAATATATTGAAGATGTAAAATGAGAATCAGGGGTACAAAGAGGTGTACCCTGTTTCTAGGAACATAGAGAAAAAGCATGAATAGACCATACTGTGAATAAATAATATACCTTTTTTGAACTTTAAATAATGAATTGAACTGATATCTGAAAAATTAAAGGAAATCGTATATTGATATACAATCATTCATTCCAACCAGGTATATATGTAATGGAAATATTTGTGTTTAGGTTTATCATGATGAGTGTGTGAGTTTTGCTTCAAAATGATTATGGAAATTCAAAATTATGTGTTTGGAAAGAAGTCTCATGAAAAGACCAGTCAAGAAACCCTGACAATACATGTGTTCTGAAGCAAGAAGTGGTGAAAGTTGAAACAAATGCTTATTAATTTGTGAACTTGTGGATGAAATGTATATCCTGTGATTTGCAAAAACTGAAGAAACAATAATGTACCAGTGTCGAATACAAATGAATGACAAATTACAGATCATGTCCCATAGGAGTCTACTTGCATTGATGTTAGACTGGGTCAGTTACTGTAGAATAATTAGGATTTGTATGCACCATTCACTGAAGTTAGTTTTCAGTACTAGGAAACAAATATGTATTTCAGGTGGATGAATATTTCTGATTATAATCTTGTGAAAAGTGGATTATAAATCCACATACATGAACATGAATGAATTTAGAGAGTGTATATTAGACGCATATATTTCATATTTTGAAAAATTTGAAGAGTATATCTATATCTATATCTATATCTATACACACACACACACACACACACACACACACAAACACAAACACTCACAGACATTAAAAATACCAATATAAATGCCAATCGAAATTCATCAGTAAATATGTATCATCCACAAATGCAAAAATATTTATTTTACTGAACATGAGTTAATGTATAATGTTGTTCTACTAGGACGCTCTCCTATAGGTTGAATTTTCATTTCCAACAGCATTTAGGAGGAGTGAACTCTTCTCACAATTTGTATCTGCCAAGACAGCCACCTCACAAAAATGTACGTGTGATACCTGGTAGGATTCTATATATGCATATAAATATACATGTGTGAATAGGCTACAGAAAAGGGAAACAAGAATTCACATATTTGTTAAGTTTAAAAACACATGGAGAATATTTCAAATAAAATTTGACTAGATTTATAACTCCTACCTTATATAATGCAAATGTCAAGTCCAACTATACAACATGTCTCCTCTGAAGTACTTGTATTTCTAATGTGTTGGGTTAATTTTCTCCATTATATTAGGATGAATAGTCTGAGTCTACTAGGTTTGGGTTAGTGTCAGGGATTCAGTATTTCGAATGGAAAATTGGAAAATGAATCCAATGTGTATGTAAATATATGCTGCACAAATATCCTCCCGCTCTCATCCAGAACAAAGCCTTGACATTACCTTCACCCCAAGTAAGACACAATTAGAGGAGAAGAGTTACAAAATCAGTGAATACATATCTGGAATGGAAAATGCTCAGGAGTTCACAACCTTGGAGGTGGTAGAGGAGTTTCCAAAACTAAGGGACAGAGTAAACCCTCCACAAACATGGAGCTCTGCTGGCATAAAAACTTTTTGAGAAACTGCCTCTGAGCTTCCACACTTGAAATATATGTTGTTTTCAGGAGATTTGGCTTCCTCTGTAGTGAGACCATCAAAGCTGGGTCTGCATCTGTGTGACCTGGAGGACATGGTTTCTTATTTTCCAATGAACAAGATGAAGCAGTGCTGAATCCTCTCTTTGTAGGTAAACTGAGGCCACTGGAGACTAAGTGTCTCCCCGTGTGGACTGTGAAGCCATTTGGTCCTCCTCCACTTTTTGTGGTGTTTTTGCTGCTGCACTGTGAGTTTGGTATTTGTTTCACGAAATACTAGGAGCTAAACTGGGACACAGTGCTGGAGGGAGTTCTGTCACGTGTGGTGGGTCAGGGTCTGCAAGAGAATGCACCAACTAGGCTCCTATCTCTCACAGCTTGCCCCATTGCCCCCTTGTCCATATCAACCTGATTCTTAATTTTCCTCTGAAAACTCTCCATATAACAAGATGCCTTTACATATAAGGGTCTGCTGGCTGCACCATGTCAGTTACAAGCCATTTGGAATCCAATGGTAGATAAACATGGCCCTACCACGGATGTTTTATCAAACACCTCCCCACCATTGCTCTAGACCCACTACTCAGCAGGCTCCAACTTACTGGCATCTCTGTTCTACACCATTTTCATGAAACTCAGTAAATCAAGGCACTGTCTGGTATACTCATGATCAGCAACAGGACATCCAATGTTTCTCCAGTGCCACCTGGTCATAGGAATTTCAAAAATTTCATGGTATTTTTCTAGCCATTTTTCAAGCATGAAGTTGGAGGCACTGTGGGTTTCAGTTCATTCAGCAAACATTAAATGGTGAGGAAGCTCATTTCAATGAAATCTCTGGAGAACTCTCACAGGCATGGCTTCCCAAAGAGTGGACAAAAGGTCACATTAGGCCAGGCCCATTGAGGTCTACAATGTGAGGTCCATGTGTGTTTTGACTCTCAACTATGGCTGCCATTTCTTTAAGAATAAAATCATGTGATATCCTTGCTGAGATTCCCAGGCCTCTGTGGAAATCCACCCGGGGCCTAAGTCTCAGTTTCCAAGAGCGACTTTCATGCGTGGCCTCTTAAAATCCCAACAAAATTCATGGCAATGCTTCTCTGAGTTTAGTTCCAAAAACCCAGTCTCTACGGGGAATCACACCAGAGTTCAAGTCCACGTGGACCCAGTCATTTTTTCCAATGCCACACAAATGACCAAAATTAAAACCAAAACACTCCCACATGGCCCTCATCTTATTCCGTATAGTCAATCATCTTAACCTCTGGCTGGAGGTTTCCATGAGGGGCGCAGCCAATGACAGTGTCCAAAATCTGCTCGTTTGCCCCTCATTTGTCTAAAGTCAGGGTAGCCTGGACACCGTTTCTGTGAACCAGGAGTGAACAAATAAGCCTGCCGTTAATACTTCTGTGTTTCTCCAATTTGAGGCCTACTGATTTTAGGTATCAATTCTTTAGGTGATTTAGAGTCATGCGAAAACACAAGCACCTCTGCAGGGCTTTGAAGAACTCATTTGACCCAAAGAATCCCTATTGTCATTTGATGGAGTGCAGGAACCTAACAGAGGAAGGCAAGAGACTTCATCCACAATGAATGAAATTTTTTGCCATTTTGGTTTTGGAAGCTCACATGGCATCATTCTTAAGATCCATCAGGTGCTGAGAATCTAAGTCACAGCCACACACAGGCCCAAGAGGCTGATAAAGACACATCCCTTTCCAAAGCAATTAAGCAAAGAGCCACAGGTGAGGCCCATTCATTTCCATTTGAAAACTGTTTTCATCAGGCTTCACAAAGGGGTGGCCTGAGGCAAAGACCTTCCTGACATTCAGTGCAACACAACAATAAGTAAGCAAAAGGCCCAAAGCAGGGTTTCTGCACTGAGACTTTCCTGGTCACACTGATATCTGAGTTTTCTGAGATGCTCGCCATTCTCTTCAGCTATCCAGTACATGGCCATGTCACAGAGCTTGGAGGTGGTACATATTTTGGACACAAATCCATGAGCCTATTCTGGAGAGTGGCCAGAATTCAGGAAGAAAACTACAACTTAGAAAGATAGCAGGTGTTGCACATCGATTAGACAAGCTGCAGTCCATTCATATATTGGGCATGGGAAGATTTATACTAGACAGGACACATCCATTAATGCATTCTCTTTTCTAATGTCTACAACAACGGACACAGTGGGATACACAGAAACAGAAACACTCGCCGTGTCAAATGACTTACTAGAAACTGTCCACTCCAAACCAAACAAACCGCCTTTTCTATCTATTCTCAGAACATGAGACAAAACAACAAACCCACACCCACTCCCACAAAGGCACCTCCTTCCCCCAAGTAGGTCTGTGACTATCCGGAGTGTCCTCTGACTGGTGGGCCATACTATGTTCCCCCGAAATGGCCTGTCTTCTCTCAATTCTTGTTTCCTTGACCAACTCTGTGAAGATGTCAGGAAAAAGTGGTTAGCCACTACCTGTTTTCTCAGGAAAGGTCCATCTTCAGAGCTCTCCTGGCATTTGGCCATCCTCACATCATTAGGTACCAAGAAAACTGACTCTGTCCTTGGTAAATCCAAACAAGTGAGCCCACTGGGACTGGGACTGCGACTGCCTCTGGGTGCCTGGCTTCTTGGATACCAAGTTCAGAGAGTTCCATCACCAAGGAAATGAGGTATGTCACATTCTTTGGAACTGAATGAGGTCACTGCCTTGGCAACCACTTTGTCCTAACAGTTGCTTCCAAGGGTAACATAAGATGGAGGTTGCCCCTACTTCCTGTGACACTTTCATAAAGTAGAATGTATATCAACCATTGGCACCCGGGAACAGCTCTCCACTCAGGCCTGGTTTGGTCCATCTTCTCTACAATAAGAAGAGAGAGATTCAGATTCAGACACATCCCTTCATCCTGACCAGGTTGTTTGCCATGGAAGATGACTTTTGCTCTCTCAGGTGCTTCATACCTGCCTAGAACTTCTCCAGGTATCATTTGTGCATGGACATTTGAGGTTCTCATCAGGAGGAAGGTCCCCAACTTTCCTGTATTGTAAGAACCACTCTGTCCCTGCTCTTCTGTAAAATGATTGAGGTAACGGTGTATACTTGGGGTTAAAAACAGGTTTGATTTGGGTTACGAGTGATTCTGTGTGATGAATAATGGTATTGGGAACCTGCAATATTTACAAGAATATAGAGGTGAAATATAAGTAGGAAAACAGAAATCTAGGTATGATTTGAAGCCCAGAAGGGTTTTGCCCTTGATTGGGATACTTAGCTTTGAATGATGTTCTGCAAAGATGCCTCAGATAATTCGATATACAATGGCATAGGACCTTGTACATTGGATGATTGAATTTAGAAGAGAACATCCAGTCAAAAAGGGATATTCAGTAGGATTAGGAAGATAGTCGGTAGGTTTAGGAAGAAGAGTGAGTATAGGATTTGGACCAAAAGTTCTTTAGCAATAGACTTTCGGTTGTTGAGTGAATGTAAATGTCAGCACATATGAAGAGTCAGTCACTATGTTGAACTGGGGAAAATATGTAGAAAAGCAGATATCAATAGAAACATTACGAAATCAGGCAAAGTATAAAGTGAGTGATAGAATTAGACATTTTCAACAGGGTTGAGTTTGAATATATAAATTAGGAAAAAAACAAATATGTAGTCACCAATAGGATTGACAATTGACAGCATTAGGCAACCTGGGCATGGATGTTTTTAGAAATCCATGTTCACTTTCCATTTAGGCTTTGGTACAATCATAAGTGTGACCTTTCCATTTTTTGTCCAGAATATTACTGTGATAATGAGGTGACATGAGTATTTCTTTCACCATTTCTGGGAGCAATATATTGAAGGTGTAAAATGAGAATCGGGGGTACAAAGAGGTGTACCCTGTTTTTAGGAACATAGAGAAAAAGCATGAATAGACCATACTGTGAATAAATAATATAACTTTTTTGAACTTTAAATAATGAATTAACTGATATCTGAAAAATTAAAGGAAATCATATATTGATATACAATCATTCATTCCAACCAGGTATATATCTAATGGAAATATTAGTGTTTTGGTTTATTATGAAGAGTGTGTGAGTTTTGCTTCAAAATGATTATGGAAATTCAAAATAATGTGTTTGGAAAGAAGTCTCATGAAAAGACCAGTCAAGAAACCCTGACAATACATGTGTTCTGAAGCAAGATGATTAAAGTTGAAACAAATGCTTATTAATTTGTGAACTTGTGGATGAAATGTATATCCTGTGATGTGCAAAAACTGAAGAAACAATAATGTACCAGTGTCGAATACAAATGAATGACACATTACATATCATGTCCCATAGGAGTCTACTTGCATTGATGTTAGACTGGGTCAGTTACTGTAGAATAATTAGGATTTGTATGCACCATTCACTGAAGTTAGTTTTCAGTACTAGGAAACAAATATGTATTTCAGGTGGATGAATATTTCTGATTATCATCTTGTGAAAAGTTGATTATAAATCCACATACATGAACATGAATGAATTTAGAGTGTGTATATTAGACACATATATTTCATATTTTGAAAAATTGGCAGAGTATATCTATATCTATATCTATATATATATACACAGACACACACACACACACACATACACACACACACAACACTCACAGACATTAAAAAGTACCAATATAAATGCCAATCGAAATTCATCAGTAAATATGTATCATCCACAAATGCAAATATATTTATTTTACTGAACATGAGTTAATGTATAATGTTGTTCTACTAGGACTCTCTCCTATAGGTTGAATTTTCATTTCCAACAGCATTTAGGAGGAGTGAACACTTCTCACAATTTGTATCTGCCAAGACAGCCATCTCACAAAAATGTACGTGTGATACCTGGTAGGATTCTATATATGCATATAAATATACATGTGTGAATCGGCTACAGAAAAGGGAAACAAGAATTCACATATTTGTTAAGTTTAAAAACACATGAGAATATTTCAATTAAAATTTGACTAGATTTATAACTCCTACCTTATATAATGGAAATGTCAAGTCCAACTATACAACATGTCTCTGGAGAACCTTTGGATGTCCTGTTGTTTATCATGAGTATACTAGACAGTGCCTTGATTGACTGTGTTTCATGAAAATGATCTAGAACAGACATGCCAGTAAGTTGGTGCCTGCTGAGTAGTGTGCCTAGAGCAGTGGTGTGTATGTGTGTCATAGTACATCTCTGATGTGGCCATATGGATTTGCCATTGGCTTCCAAATGGCTTGTGACAGACATGGTGAGGCCAGCAGACACTAATATGTAAGGGCGTCTTGTTATATGGAGAGGTTTCATGGCAATGTTAAGAATCAGGTTGCAATAGACAAGGGAAAAAGATATGTGGGATAGAAGCCTGGTTGGTGCATTCTCCTGCAGACCCTGACCCACCACATGTGGCAGAACTCCATCCAGCACTGTGTCCCTTTTGAACTCCTTGTATTTCGTGAAGCAAATACCAAACTACCAATGCAGGAGAAAGAAAAACCATGAAAAAGTGGAGGATGACCAAATGGCTTCACAGCCCAGATGGGGAGAGACTTAGCACGCACTGGTCACATTTTACTTAAAAGAGAGAATTCACCACTGCTGCCTCATGTTCATTAGAAAATAAGAAACCATGTCCTCCAGGTCACATAGAATCAGACCCAGCTTTGATGGTCTCACGACAAAGGAAGCTAAAGCTCCTGAAAACAACATATATTTCAAGTGCCCAACCTCAGAGGCAGTTTATCAAGAAGTCCTTTAGGCCAGCAGAGCTCCATGTTTGTGGAGTTTTTAACCTGTCACTTACTTATGGAAACTTCTCTACCACATCCAAGGTTGTGAACTCCTGAGCATTTTCCATTCCAGTTATATATTCACAGATTTTATAACTCTTCTCCACTAATTGTGTCTTACTTGGGGTGAAGGTAATGTCAAGGCATTGTTCTGGATGAGAGAGGGGAAATATTTTGTGTAGCACATATTTGATAGACATTGGATTCTTTTTCCTATTTTCCATTCAAAATACTGAATCCCTGACACTAACACATACCCTACTAGACTCTGACTACTAATCCTAATATGATGGAGAAAAATAACCCAAATAGAACAGAAATACAAGCAGGTCAGAGGAGGCATGGTGTATTTTTGAACTTTTCTTTTGCATAATAAATGGTAGGTGTTATAAATCTAGTGAATTTTTATTTGGAATAGTTTTTCATGTGTTTTTAAAATTAACAAATATGTGAATCCCTGCCTCCCTTTCTCTCTAGCCTATACAGCACATGTATTTTTATATGTACATATAGAATCCTACCTGGTATCACAGGTACATTTTTGTGAGGTTGCTGACTCGGCAGATATAAATTGTGTGAAGAGACTACCCCTCTTAAACGCTGTTGGAACTAAAAATTCAACCTATGGGTGAGCTTCCTAGTACAACAACATTATACATAATTTCATGTTCAGTAAAGTATATATTTTTGCATCAGTAGATGTTATATATTTCATTATAAATTTCATTTGGCATATATTGCTACTTTTTATGTTTCTCTGTGTGTTTTTTTGGTATATATATATATATATATATATATATATATATATATATACTCTCCTGATTTATCAAAACATGAAATATATGTGTCTTATATACACTCTCTACATTCATACATTCATTCATGTTCATGCATGAGGAAATATAATCAACTTTTCTCAAGATTATTATTGGAAATATTCATCCACCTGAAATACATATTTGTTTCCTTGTACTGACAACTCACTTCTGTGAATGGTGCATACAAATCCTAATAATTCTACAGTATCTGACCCAGTTTAACATCAATGCAAGTAGATTCCTATGGGACATTATGTGTATTTTGACGTTCATTTATATTCCACACTGCTACATTAATATTTCTGCAGTTTTTGCACATCATAGGATATATATTTCATCCACAAGTTCACAACTTTATAGGTATTTTTTCACTTTTAATCATTTCCTGCTTCAGAACACATGTATTCCTCCCGGTTTCTTGACTGGTCTTTTCATGAGACTTCTCTGCAAACACATTTTTTTTTAATTTCATAATCAGTTTTGAAGCAAAACTCACACACTTTTCATGATAAACCATAAATCTAATATCACCATTAGATGCATAACTGTTTGGAATGGATGATTGTATATCAATATTAGGTTTCCTCTATATTTTCAGAAATCAATTCAATCCATTATTTAAAGTTCGAACCAGTTATATTATTTATTCACAGTATGGTCTATTCATGCATTATCTCTATATTCATAGGCACAAGGTACACCTATTTGTACCCCCAATTAATTTATACGTCTTCAAAATATTGCTTTCCTACATATTTTACCCAGTTCATCATTGTGACTGACTCTTCACATGTGCTGACATTTACATTCACTCTCTACCTGAAACCCTATTGCTAAAGAACTTTTGGTCCAAATCCTATACTCACTCTTTTATCTAAACCCACCGACTATTTTCCTAATCCTACCGAATATCCTTTTTTGACTGGATGTTCTCTTCCACATTCAATCATCCAAATTAGAAGGTCCTATGCCATAGTATATTGATTTAACTGAGACAACTGTGCAGGACATAAATCAATGCTAAGTATCCCAATCAAGGGCCCAATGCCCTTCTGGGCTTCAAAACTTACCTAGATTTCTGTTTTCATACTTATATTTCACCTATATATTCTTATAAATATCGCAGGTTCCTAATACAAATATTCATTCCAGAGAATGATTCCTAACCCAAATTGAACATGTTATTAACCCTAACCATACACTTTTCCCTCAATCTAATTTTACAGAAGAGCAGGGACAGAGTTGGTCTTACAATACAGGAATATAGGCGATCTTCCAGCTGCTGAAAACCTAAAAGTTCCATGCTGAAATGATCCTTGGAGAAAATGTAGGCATCTATGAAGGACATGAGAGAGCAAAAGTCATCTTCCATGGCAAACAACCTGGTCAGGTTGATGGGATGTGTCTGAATTAGCCTCTCTCTTCCTAATGTAGAGAAGATGGACCAAACCATGCCTGTGTGGAGAGCTGTTCCCCGGTGCCTATGGTTGATATACCATTCTAACATATGAATGAGTCACAGCAAGTAGAGGCAGCCTCCATCTTTTGGGAACCATGTAAGCAACTGTTAAAACAAAGTGGTTTCCAAGGCAGTGACTTCATTCAGATCTTGAAGAAAGTGACATCACCTTACAGTTTTGGTAATGAAAGTCTGTGATCTTGGGATCCAGGAAACCAGGCACACAGAGTCAAACCCACTCCATGTCCCAGTGGGCTAA
The DNA here is from genome assembly GCF_048772815.1 of Callospermophilus lateralis. Classification (NCBI taxonomy): domain Eukaryota; kingdom Metazoa; phylum Chordata; class Mammalia; order Rodentia; family Sciuridae; genus Callospermophilus; species Callospermophilus lateralis. Next base: position 537,375 of record NW_027514838.1, on the reverse strand, counting down.
CAGTTTGGATTTAACAAGGCAGAGTTACTCTTTCTTTGTACCTACTGATGTGAGGACAGCCAAATGCCTGGAAACTATGAAGACTGGCCTTTCCAGAGAAAGCAGGTAGTTTCTCACCATGGGCTCCTGACAACATCACAGAGTTGGCCAAAAAGAACAGATTGGAGACAGGACACGCCATTTTGGGGGAACATAGTATGGCCCACAAGTCAGAGGACACTCCGGATAGTCACAGACCTACTTGGGGAAAGGAGGTGACTTTTTGGGTGTGAGTGTGAGTTTGTGGTTTTGTCTCATGTTCTGAGAATAGTTAGGAAAGCTGGTTTGTTTGTTTTGGAGTGGACTGTGTCTAGTAAGTCCTTTGACAAGGTGAGTGTTTCTGTGTCTATATATCATACTGTGTCCGTGATTGTAGACATTAGAAAAGAGAATGCATCAATGGATGTGTCCTGTCTACAAGAAAGCTTCAAAGCATTCATCCTGTGCAATTAATGAATGGACTACAGGTTGCCGTATGGATGGGCAACTCCTGCCATCTTTCTAAATTCCTGTTTTCTTCCTGAATTCTGGACACTCTCCAGAATACGCTCATGATTTTGTGTCCAAGATATGTACCACCTCCATCTCTGTGACATGGCCATGTACTGGATAGCTGAAGGGAATGGCGAGTATCTCAGAAAACTCAGATATCAGTATGCCCAAGAAAGTCTCAGTGGAGAAACCCTGCTTTGGGCCTTTTGCTTACCTATTCTGTTGCCCTGAATGTCAGGAAGGTCTTTGCCTCAGGCCACACTTTGTGAAGCCTGCAGAAAATAGTTTTCAAATGGAAAACAATGGTCATTACCTGTGCCTCTTTGCTTAATTGCTTTGGAAATTGATGTTTCTGAATCAGCCTCTCAGCCCTATGTGAGGCTGTGGCTTAGATTCACAGCACATGATGGGTCTAAAGAAAAATCCCATGTGTGCATCCCAAACCAAAATGGGCAAAAGAGCTGTCAGAGTGGTTCTTACAATACAGGAAAGTTGGGGACCTTCCACCTGATGAGAACCTCAAATGTCCATGCACAAATGATACCTGGAGAAGTTGTAGGCAGGTATGAAGCACCTGAGAGAGCAAAAGTCATCTTCCATGGCAAACAACCTGGTCAGGATGAAGGGATGTGTCTGAATCTGAATCTCTCTGTTCTTATTGTAGAGAAGATGGACCTAACCAGGCCTGAGTGGAGAGCTGTTCCCGGGTGCCAATGGTTGATATACATTCTACCTTATGAAAGTGTCACAGGAAGTAGGGGCAACCTCCATCTTATGTTACTTTTGGAAGCAACTGTTAGGACAAAGTGGTTGCCAAGGCAGTGACCTCATTCAGTTCCAAAGAATGTGACATACCTCATTTCCTTGGTGATGGAACTCTCTGAACTTGGTATCCAAGAAGCCAGGCACCCAGAGGCAGTCCCAGTCCCAGTCCCAGTGGGCTCACTTGTTTGGATTTACCAAGAACAGAGTCAGTTTTCTTGGTACCTAATGATGTGAGGAAGGCCAAATGCCAGGAGAGCTCTGAAGATGGACCGTTCCTGAGAAAACAGGTAGTGGCTAACCAATTTTTCCTGACATCTTCACAGAGTTGGTCAAGGAAAGAATGTCTGAGAGAAGACAGGCCATTTCGGGGGAACATAGTATGGCCCACCAGTCAGAGGACACTCCGGATAGTCACAGACCTACTTGGGGGAAGGAGGTGCCTTTGTGGGAGTGGGTGTGGGTTTGTTGTTTTGTCTCATGTTCTGAGAATAGATAGGATAGGCGGTTTGTTTGGTTTGGAGTGGACAGTTTCTAGTAAGTCATTTGACACGGCGAGTGTTTCTGTTTCTGTGTATCCCACTGTGTCTGTTGTTGTAGACATTAGAAAAGAGAATGCATTAATGGATGTGTCCTGTCTAGTATAAATCTTCCCATAATTCATCCTGCCCAATATATGAATGGACTGCAGCTTGTCTTATCGATGTGCAACACCTGCTATCTTTCTAAGTTGTTGTTTTCTTCCTGAATTCTGGCCACTCTCCAGAATAGGCTCATGGATTTGTGTCCAAAATATGTACCACTGCCAAGCTCTGTGACATGGCCATGTACTGGATAGCTGAAGAGAATGGCGAGCATCTCAGAAAACTCAGATATCAGTGTGACCAGAAAAATCTCAGTGCAGAAACCCTGCTTTGGGCCTTTTGCTTACTTATTGTTGTGTTGCACTGAATGTCAGGAAGGACTTTGCCTCATGCCACCCCTTTGTGAAGCCTGAAGAAAACAGTTTTCAAATGGAAATGAATGGGCCTCACCTGTGGCTCTTTGCTTAATTGCTTTGGAAAGAGATGTGTCTTTATCAGCCTTTGGACCTGTGTGTGGCTGTGACTTAGATTCTCAGCACCTGATAGATCTTAAGAATGATCCCATGTGAGCTTCCAAAACCAAAATGGCAAAAAATATCATTCATTGTGGATGAAGTCTCTTGCCTTCCTCTGTTAGGTTCCTGCACTCCATCAAATGACAATAGGGATTCTTTGGGTCAAATGAGTTCTTTAAAGCCCTGCAGAGGTGCTTGTGTTTTCACATGACTCTAAATCACCTAAAGAATTGATACCTAAAATCAGTAGGCCTCAAATTGGAGAAACAAAGAAGTATTAAAGGCAGGCTCATTTGTTCACTCCTGGTTCACAGAAACGGTGTCCAGGCTACCCTGACTTTAGGCAAATGAGGGGCAAAGGAGCTGATTTTGGACACTGTCTTGGGCTGCGCCCCTCATGGAAACCTCCAGCCAGAGGTTAAGATGATTGACTATATGGAATAAGATGAGGGCCATGTGGGAGTGTTTTGGTTTTGATTTTGGTCATTTGTTTGGCATTGGAAAAAATGACTGGGTACACGTGGGGTTGAACTCTGGTGTGATTCCCCTTAGAGACTGGATTTTGGAAGTGAACTCAGAGAAGCATTGCCATGAATTTTGTTGGGATTTTAAGAGGCCACGCATGAAAGTCGCTCTTGGAAACTGAGACCTAGGCCCCGGGTGGATTTCCACAGAGGCCTGGGAATCTCAGCAAGGATATCACATGATTTTATTCTTAAAGAAATGGCAGCCATAGTTGAGAGTCAAAACACACATGGACCTCACATTGTAGACCTCAATGGGCCTGGCCTAATGTGACCATTTGTCCACTCTTTGGGAAGCCGTGCCTGTGAGAGTTCTCCAGAGATTTCATTGAAATGAGCTTCCTCACCATTTAATGTTTGCTGAATGAACTGAAATCCACAGTGCCTCCAACTTCATGCTTGAAAAATGGCTAGATAAATACCATGAAATTTTTGAAATTCCTATGACCAGGTGGCACTGGAGAAACACTGCATGTCCTGTTGCTGATCATGATTATACCAGACAGTGCCTTGACTTACTGAGTTTCATGAAAATGGTGTAGAACAGAGATGCCAGTAAGTTGGAGCCTGCTGAGTAGTGGGTCTAGAGCAGTGGTGGGGAGGTGTTTGATAAAACATCCGTGGTAGGGCCATGTGGATCTACCATTGGATTCCAAATGGCTTGTAACTGACATGGTGCAGCCAGCAGACACTTGTATGTAAAGGCATCTTGTTACATGGAGAGTTTTCAGAGGAAAATTAAGAATCAGGTTGATATGGACAAGGGGGCAATGGGGCAAGCTGTGAGAGATAGGAGCCTAGTTGGTGCATTCTCTTGCAGACCCTGACACACCACACGTGACAGAACTCCCTCCAGCACTGTGTCCCAGTTTAGCTCCTAGTATTTCGTGAAACAAATACCAAACTCACAGTGCAGCAGCAAAAACACCACAAAAAGTGGAAGAGGACCAAATGGCTTCACAGTCCACACGGGGAGACACTTAGTCCCCAGTGGCCTCAGTTTACCTACAAAGAGAGGATTCAGCACTGCTTCATCTAGTTCATTGGAAATAAGAAACCATGTCCTCCAGGTCACATAGATTCAGACCCAGCTTTGATGGTCTCACTACAAAGGAAGCCAAATCTCCTGAAAACAACATATATTTCAAGTGCAAAACTCAGTGGCAGTTTCTCAAAAAATTTTTAGGCCAGCAGAGCTCCATGTTTGTGGAGTATTTACCCTGTCCCTTAGTTTTGGAAACTGCTCTACCACCTCCAAGGTTGTGAACTCCTGAGCATTTTCCATTCCAGATATGTATTCACTGATTTTGTAACTCTTCTCCTCTAATTGTGTCTTGTTGGGGTGAAGGTAATGACAAGGCATTGTTCTGGATGAGAGCAGGAGGATATTTGTGCAGCATATATTTACATACACATTGGATTCATTTTCCAATTTTCCATTCGAAATACTGAATCCCTGACACTAACCCATACCTAGTAGACTCAGACTATTCATCCTAATATAATGGAGAAAATTAACCCAACACAATAGAAATACAAGCACTTCAGAGGAGACATGTTGTATTGTTGGACTTGACATTTGCATTATATAAGGGAGGAGTTATAAATCTAGTCAAATTTTAATTGAAATATTCTCCATGTGTTTTTAAACTTAACAAATATGTGAATTCTTGTTTCCCTTTTCTGTAGCCTATTCACACATGTATATTTATATGCATATATAGAATCCTACCAGGTATCACACGTACATTTTTGTGAGGTGGCTGTCTTGGCAGATACAAATTGTGAGAAGAGTTCACTGCTCCTAAATGCTGTTGGAAATGAAAATTCAACCTATAGGAGAGCGTCCTAGTAGAACAACATTATACATTAACTCATGTTCAGTAAAATAAATATTTTTGCATTTGTGGATGATATATATTTACTGATGAATTCGATTGGCATTTATATTGGTACTTTTTAATGTCTGTGAGTGTTTTGTGTGTGTGTTTGTGTGTGTGTGTGTGTATATATATAGATATAGATATAGATATAGATATAGATATAGATATAGATATAGATATAGATATAGATATACTCTCCAAATTTTTCAAAATATGAAATATATGTGTCTAATATACACTCTCTAAATTCATTCATGTTCATGTATGTGGATTTATAATCAACTTTTCACAAGATTATAATCAGAAATATTCATCCACCTGAAATACATATTTGTTTCCTAGTACTGAAAACTAACTTCAGTGAATGGTGCATACAAATCCTAATTATTCTTCAGTAACTGACCCAGTCTAACATCAATGCAAGTAGACTCCTATGGGACATGATATGTAATTTGTCATTCATTTGTATTCGACACTCTTACATTATTATTTCTTCAGTTTTTGCACAACATAAGATATACCTTTGCCAAGGCAGTGACCTCATTCAGTTCCAAAGAATGTGACATACCTCATTTCCTTGGTGATGGAACTCTCTGAACTTTGTATCCAAGGAGCCAGGCACCCAGATGCAGTCCCAGTCCCAGTCCCAGTGGGCTCACTTGTTTGGATTTACCAAAGATAGGGTCAGTCATTCTTGGTACCTACTGAAGTGAGGATTACCAAATGCCTGGAGAGCTCTGAATAGGGAGCTTTCCTGAGAAAGCAGGTAGTGGCTCTCCACTTTTTCCTTACAACTTTACAGAGTTGGCCAAGGAAAACAGATCTGAGAGAGGACAGGCCATTTCGGAAGAACAGAGTATGGCCACCAGTCAGAGGACACTCTGGTTAGTCATACACCTATGGGGAAGGAGGTGCCTTTTTGGGAGTGGGTGTGGGTTTGTGGTTTGTCTCATGTTCTGAAAATAGGTAGGAATGGCGGTTTGTTTGTTTTGGAGTGAACTGTTTCCGGTAAGTCGTTTGAAGAGGTGAGTGTTTCCATGTCTGTGTATCCCACTGTGCCTGTGGTAGTAGACATGAGAAAAGAGAATGCAGCAATGGATGTGTCATGTCTAGTATAAACCTTCCCAGCATTCATCCTGCCCAATTTATGAATGGAGTGTGGCTTGCCTTATGCACGGGCAACACCTAATACCTTCCTAAGTCCCTGTTTTCTTCCTGAATTCTGGCCACTCTCTAGAATAGGCTCATGGTTATGTGTCCAAGATATGTACCAAATCCAAGGTCTTTGACATGGCCATGTACTGGATACCTGAATGGAATGGCCAGCATCTCAGAAAACTCAGATATCAGTGTGACCAGGAAAGTCTCAGTGGAGATACCCTGCTTTGGGCCTTTTGCTTACCTATTGTTCTGTTGCCCTGAATATCAGGAAGGTCTTTGTCTCATGCAACCCCTTTGTTAAGCCTGAAGAAAACAGTTTTCAAATTGAAATGAATGTGCATCACCTCTGGCTCTTTGCTTAATTTCATTGGAAAAGGATGTGTCTGATTCAGGCCCTTTGCCCTGTTTTAGGCTGTGACTTAGATTCTCAGCACCTGATGGAAGTAAAGAAAGATCCCATATGTGCATCTAAACCAAAATGGAAAAACGTTCAATCAATGTGCATGAATTATATTGCCTTCCTTTGTTAGGTTTCTGAAATCCATCATGTCAGAATAGGGATTCTTTGGGTGAAATGAGTTCTTCAAATCTCTGCAGAGGGGCTTGGCTTTTCTCATGACTCCAATTCACAAAAAGAATCTAGACCCAACAGTCAGAGAGCCTCAAATTGGAGAAGCGAAGCAGTATTAAGGGCAGGCCTATTTGATCACTCCTGGTTCACAGGAAGGGTGTCTAAGCCACCCTGACATTCGGCAAATGAGGGGCAAGGGAGCTTATTTTGGACACTGTCTTGGGATGTGCCTCTCATGAAAACCTCCATCCAGATGTTATGATGAGTATCTTTATGGTAGAAGATGAGGGCCATGTAGGAGTGTTTTGGTTATAATTGTGGTCATTTGTGTGGCATTTGGAAGAGATGACTGGGTAAACCTGGGCTTGAATTCTGCTGTGATTCCCCTTAGAGACTGAGTTCTGGAACTGACCTCAGAGAAGTATTGACATGAATTGTGTTGGGATTTTAGGAGGCCATGAATGAGATTTGCCATTGGAACCTGGGATCAAGGCCCAGAGTGGCTTTCCACAGAACACTGGGAATCACAGCCAGGATATTACATGATTTTATTCTGAAAGACTTGGCAGGCATAATTGAGATTCAAAACACACTTGGACCTTGCTTTGTAGACCTCCATGGGCCTGGCTTCATGTGACTTTTTGGCCACTCTTTGGGTAGACTTGCCTGTGAGAGTGCTCCAGAGATTTCCCTGAAATTAGCTTCCTCACCATTTAATGGTTCCTGAATGAATTGAAACCAACATTGCCTCCAAATGCATCTGTGAAAAAATGCTAGATAATTACCATGAAATTTTAGAAATTCCGATGACCAGCTGGCACTGGAGGACCTTTGATGTCCTGTTGATGATCATGAGTATACCAGACAGGGCCTTGATTGACTGGGTTTCATGAAAATGGTGTAGAACAGAGATGCCAGTAAGTTGGGGCCTGGTAAGTAGTGGGCCTAGAGCTGTGTTATGCAAATGTGTGATAAAACATCTGTGGTGGGGCCATGTGGATCTTCCATTGGCTTCCAAATGGCTGTGACTGACATGGTGCAACCATCACACCCATATATGTAAAGGCATATTTTTATATGGAGAGGTTTCAGGGCAATGTTCAGTATCATGTTGCTATTGTCAAGGGGGCAAGCTACTTGAGATAGAACCCTGGTTGGTGCATTCTCCTGGAGACCCTGCCAACCACACCTGACAGAACTCCCTTCAGCACTGTGTCCCATTTGAACTCGTTGTATTTCATGAAGCAAATACCAAACTCCCAGTGCAGCAGCAAGAAACACCACTAAAATTGGAGGATGACCATTGGTTTCACAGTCCACACGGGAAGACCCTTAGCCCTCAGTGGCCAAAGTTTACCTACAAAAAGAGAATTCATCACTGCTGCCTCATTTTTATTTTAAAATAAGTAACCATTTCCTCCAGGTCACATAGATGCAGATCCAGCTTTGATGGTTTCACTACAAATAAAGCTAAAGCTCCTGACAACAACATATATTTCAAGTGCCCAACCTCAGAGGCAGATTCTCAAAAAGTGTTTTGGCCAGCAGAGCTCCATGTTTGTGGAGTGTTTACCCTGTCTCTTACTTTTGGAAACTCCTCTACCACCTCCAAAGATGTGAAATCTGGAGCATTTTCCATTCTAGATATGTATTCACAGATTTTCTAACTCTTCTCCTCTAATTGTGTCTTACTTGGGGCGAAGGTAATGTCAAGGCATTGTTCTGGAGGAGAGTGGGAAGATTTTTCCGTAGCATATATTTGCATACACATTGGATTCAGTGTCCTATTTTCAATTCAAAAGACTGAATACCTGACTCTAACCCATACCCTACCAGACTCTGACTACTAATCCTAATATGATGGAGAAAAATAACCCATAAAGAATAGAAATACAAGCAGTACAGAGTAGGCATGGTGTATAGATGGATTTGCCTTTTGCATGATACAGAGTTGGAGTTATAAATCTAGTCAATTGTTTGTTGAAATAGTTGTCCTAGTATTTTTAAGGTTAACAAATATGTGAATTCCTGTCTCCCTTTCTCTGTATTCTTATATGCACATATAGATTCCTATCTGGTACCACACGTACATTCTTGTGAGGTGGCTGACTTGGCAGATACAAATTGTTAGAAGAGATCACTCCTACTAAACCCTGTTGGAACTGAATATTCAACCTATGGGTGAGCTTGCTAGTTGAACAGCATTATACATAAATCCATGTTCAGTAAAATGAATATTTTTAGATCTGTGGATGGTATAAATTTTATAATGAATTTTGATTGACATATATATTGCTACTTTTTTGTCTGTGTGTGTGTTTTATGTATATGTATATATATGTATATATATATATATATATGTATATATATATATATGTATACATATATATATATATATATATATATATATATATATATATATATATACACTCTCCAGATTTTTCAAAATATGAAATATATGTGTCTTATATTCACTCCCTAAATTCATTCATGTTCATGTATGTGGATTTATAATCAACTATTCACAAGATTATTCTCAAAATATTCATCCACCTGAAATTTGCCCAATGCTCTCAAATGTCAATCCTATTTGTGACTACATATTTGTTTCTTCCTAAGATTATATATTTTAACTCAACCCTGTTCAAAATGTCTAATCCTATCACACACTTTATACTCTGCCTGATTTTGTAATGTCTCTATTGATATATGCTTTCCTACATATTTTCCCCACTTCATCATTGTGACTGACTCTTCACTTGTGCTGACATTTACATTCACTCTCTAATCGAAATCCTATTGCTAAGAAACTTTTGTTCCAAATCTTATACTCACCCTTCTTCCTAAACTTACTGACTATCTTCCTAATGCTACAGACTATCCCTTTTTGACTGGATGTTCTCTTCTACATTCAATCATCCAAGTAAACGTGGTGCGATCTTCAGAGGAGGAGACTACCAACAGGCTATCTCATGCAACATCAAAGGGTTTATTGGGTGTCCAGAATGCTGGTGTTCAGAGCTCACCTGAATAGTGCAGATAGCCCTGAGAATAGCTGAAGTAGAGCTTATATACTTTCCCTGGAGAGAGAAGGGAGGGAATTGTATTGATGTGTCAGGGCGAGTGGGCGGTTTGCATGCAACTGGGAGAGGGAGTACATTCTGCAATTTGGCAGTTAGGGATAGAACATTCTGGGAACAAGTTTTGCAAACATTTCTCAAGATTTCAACAGTGTTCTGTTAAGCATACAGAAAAACAAGATGTGACAAGTACCTATTTTATTAATATTTCATTCCCCTCTTCTTCTTCTGGCTAATTTTAATCATAAAAATGATCATTGGAGGGTGTCACATTCAATGTCTGCTAGTGGGGTATTACCATAAGTTTAACTCCTCCAATTTGAGCCTGGAGAAAAGACATTACACGGTTGAGCAAACAGGGTTTTATAGTTAGCAATAATATGAGGATTATTATTGGACCGGCCAGGGTTGATAAAAACATAGTTAACCGGGGGGACTGTGTGAACCAAGACTCAAGCCACCCTTTTGGGCCCTCTCTCACTTGTTGATGCTCTTCAAGGTGTCTTTTAAATTTACTCATAGATTTTATTACGACTCCAGTATAGTCAGCATAAAAACAACATTCTTCCCTCAATGCAGCACAAAGGCCCCCTTCTCTAATGAAGAGGAGGTCCAACCCTCAACTGTTCTGTAAAACAACTTCAGAGAGAGAGGTTAAAGTTTCATGCAAAGCCCTGAAGGAGGTTTCTAATATCTTACTTTTGCTCTATTGCTGCTTCTAATTGGGTCATCTTTTGTGTCCCATGGACAATGCCACTGGTTCCTCTGCCCACCCGTGCAGCAACTCCTATTCCTAATAGGATGGCTAAAGTGAGGGATATATGTTCCCAGTGGAACCGGTTGTATGCCCCCCCTATTTGATCTTCAAATGAACCTGCGTCATGATAGAGCACTCTGGGAAACATCTGCACCATTACACAATTTATCACATATCTTGATCATTTCATGAAAACATAAACGATGTTTAAGTATATAGAATTATGCTGTTGTAGGCACTGACAAAGCAAGGCACCTAAGATAGCACTCAAGAGAGGGAAACAGTCCTATTTGGTTGAAACCGGATTCAGAGGGCATTGCTTCTATTGTAATCAATTAATCCCCTGAAACTCAAGTTTAGGTAGTTTCAGAATTTTGTACCCAACATATAAGGGATGGGGCTCAGAAGTTCACAGTCTTCAGAAGTTTAAAAAAGCAGTATTTGTTTCTGTTTTTCCTTCTGTTCTGGGCAAGTTAACTTTTCAAGGACACCTGGGAGGAGGAGAGCTTTTTCTTCCATTTCTTATTTTCCCCCTGCCAGCTGTTACCATGGAGCCCGGTTGGTAATTTCTTTATCTTAGAAATGTAGCCATCTCTGTGAAGCCCCAGCTGAAGGCCAGAGGACTTGTTCACATATTTTGTGAAAAACTAGTTAGGGGTTGTCTAGCTTAGAAGTACTGAGATTTTTAGCCAGTGGCCAAGTAGAACAGGGCAATACGAAAGAGAAAGTTTATCTACATTAAAGTCTTTATTGGGACTGTTTTGCTGAAAGTTCAAAACTCAGCCATGGTGAAGACTTCTGAAGAAGGTCATTTAAGACTTTTCTGTGGGCCTGGTACAGAGGGGGAAAGACGGGGAAGGTGGGGCTGAGAGCACCTCCGAGGATCTGAGAATGAGGGAAAAGAGAGATGTAAAAGAATAATGCGAAAGGGTATTGGGAATTTCCTAGCAGCAAACTTGAGCAGTAGATCAGGTAGAGCAGAGTGAAAGACGGGAGTGAGGATCCCAAAATCCTGTGAGGGACTTTAAATTTTAGTAACATGTTTTCAGTGATGACAAAGCAACTTTAAAGGCCAATTATATTACATCTTGGATAAGGGTCTCAGGGCTCTCCTCAGCTCGTTTGAGCATTGGGTTAGCTGGTAAGAGGACCTGGTGGGACCCGGTGAGGGCACTGACAGGAGATGAGAGGAATGAGTCGGTGGAGCGGTACCTATGTACCTGCTACCTCAGCAAGGGGCCGATGGTCTGAGAACTGGTGGAGCTTTGGGTTTCTGATCTAGTTATTGGAGGGGAGAAATCAAGTTGCTGAGATGGGAGTGACATCAGAGGGTCTGGAGCAGAAGGCTGAGGATAATGATCTATTGGAGAAGCATAGTTCAGGATGTGAGTGAGGGAGGGAAAAGGCTTCCACATAGGGGAATTTCCTTTCACTCTTTTGAGCACTTGCAGAAGTTAAAAAGGTCACGCAAAATTTGAGGATCTAGAGACCCATCTGGGTGCCATAGTTTTTGGTTGTCTAATTGGTAATGTGGCCAATGCTGTGTACTGAATTTGATGAAGAATTGGGGTTTCATCAGGCAGCCCCTGTATGCACACATTTCCATGACATACAGAAAAAGTCGGCTTTTCCCCCACACAGCCATTACTCTTTGTGGCTTTGATAGTCTGCCAGGCAAACTTAGTAATCTAGACTAGCCAATCTGCATCTGGCTCGCGTGTCCCTACATCCATAATGTTTGTTTCCATTATCTATGGTACAGAAGGGATTTAATGGTATTTTAGTGGGATCCTCTTCATCAGGGATATCACAATAGGAAATACCTATAGCCAGCTAACAAATGTCTGGGTGGAGAGATGGCCACCAGGTCCCTAAGGGGGCTGTATGCGAGATAGACCATACTTCTTTTCAAGTAGGATTTGTGATCAGCCATCACTGCTTAATGGGCTGATGAGGGTTAGGACTACTTGTAGCCAAGGGGAGAGTATATAACCTTATTCACATTGCCAATACACAATTTGAAACTGTTACCAGTCTTTTTCAGTTTCCAGAAAGATTCTGTATAGGCAGCAGGCTTGAGATGAGAGGTATGGATCCAGGAAGTGATTCTGTTTACGTTTACCACTGTAGGTGTTATAATAGCACCTGGTATGGTCCTTTTCAGTGGGGTACCAGGGATGACACCTGATATCATCTTACATAGATGAAATCTCTTACTTGATATGGATGTGGAATCCCCTGGTTCCCAGTTGGGTAGGCAGTGGCCAGCTGTTTTCACAGGTATTACTGAGTTCTTTCAAGATCTTTAAGTCTGTCAAGCAAGGGGGTGTGGAAAGGATCTTTAGGTCTTACAGTTGGGCTTAGGTCCCCTACTGGAGGAGGGCCACCATAAAGAATTTCACATGTGGTAAGGTTACTTAAAGAAACAAAGGGATTTTTTCTTGCATGAAACATTGCATAAGGCAGGAGCATAGTCCAATCTTATGCTGGTCTCTAAGCTTAATTTCGTTAAGGTCTCTTTAATGGTTCTATTCATTCTTTCTACTTGTCTTGAACTCTGTGGTCTATAAGCACAATTTAACTTCCAATTAATCCCCAGGTTCCTGGCTAACCCCTGACTCACCTGGGTCATGAACATCGGTCCATTGTCAGATCCTATTACCGGCTTAGCTTCCTCCAATGGTAGAGAGGCTTAGTCAGCAGCAGCGGAATCACTTAGAGTGTGTTGTGTGTTAGGGGACGAGGGCAGGGGATAAGGAGGGGGAGAAGAGTCCAGTAGAGTCAAATCTGTGACTCAGGGAGAACAGAGGGTGGAGGAGGAGGAGGTTGAGAGGGTTTGAGAGATCATGGGGGAAGGAGTAGGAGCAGAGGTAGGGGCAAGGAAAGGCTTCACCCATGGAGGAGGAGATTTGCAGAGGTCCTGCCAAGTTAAGATATATGGCTGTTGATCCGGATGGCTATGTGGCGCTGGCTGAAAGACAATACCTCTGACTTTTTAAATTAGTAGGAAGTAGAAAGATCCGTCTAGGGGCCATACGACTCCAAAGATGGGCCATTCTGAGGCACAGAGATTCTGCCAGGTCCAGCGTTTTACTAAAAAAAGAAAGATTCTGAGCCCTTAAGCGGACTTTGGTCCAGTGATCAAGGGTCAGGGACAGAGGCATTGACGTGCTCTGTTCCATAATGAAAGTTCCACAAACAGTAAAAGCAAGGACACAGGACACAGATAAGACAAGACCATAAAGACAGGCAATGAACGTCCAACACTGAGACCAGGAATGAGTAGCCGGCAAAACCCAATGGTATGGCAATAACGAATCTAAAAGAAAATATCACTGAGTCGAGAAGACTATTGTTCCTTGATTTCCCGAGTTCTCTGCGGGGTCCTCCAGAGAAGTGCCCTTTGTCTCTGTGACATGTCTCTCAGCCACCGTCGGAGGGAGCCCAGGCTCTTCATCGCCAGCAATTTTGCCAAGCCCTAACAAGAAACCTGAAACCAGAAAGAGGCGCCTTACTTGCTCCGAGAGGAGCCCGTTGGGGTCTCTCATCCGCCACTGCTGGAACTCAGTGGAACCTCAATATGTAAAGGTCAGGCGAGTGTCAGAGGAAGATACTACCAAGAGACTGTCTCATGCAACAGCAAAGGGTTTATTTGTGGTCCAGCATGCTGGAGCTCAGAGCTAAATTAAATAGAGCAGAGACCTCTGAGAACAGCTTAAGCAGAGCTTATATACTTTCCTTGGAGAGGGAAGAGAGGGAAGTTCAGTGATGGGTAAGGGCGAGTGGGCGGTTTGCATGACACCGAGTGAGGGAGTACATTCTGCAGTTCGGCTGTTGGGAACAGTACATTCTAGAACAAGATTAGCAAACATTTCTCAATATTTCAACAGTGTTTTGTTAAGCATACAGAAAAACAGGAAGTGACAAGTACCTATTTTATTAACCTTTCACTACCGACTATGCCTTTTTGACTTGATGTTCCTTCTACATTAATTCATGCAACGTACAAGGTGCTATGCCATTGTATATCGATTTATCTGAGACAACTCTGCAGAACGTAATTCAACACCACGTATCACTATCAAGGGCCCAATGCCCTTCTGGGCTTCAAATCAGACTTAAATTCCTTTTTTCATACATATATTTCACCTATATATTCTTCTACACATAGCAAGTTCCCAATACGATCATTCATCCAGGAAAATGATTTCTAACCCAAATCGAGCATGTTTTTAACCATAACCGGACACTGTTCCCTCAATCTAACTTTACAGAAGAGCAGGGAAGGAGTTGATATTACAATACAGAAATGTAGAAAAACTTCCACCTGCTGAGAACCTCAAAGGTCCATGCAGAAATGATCCCTGGAGAAGATGTAGGAAGCAATAAAGGACCTGAGAGACCAAAAGTCATCTTCCATGGCAAATAACCCGGTCAGGATAAAAGGTTGTGTCTGAATCGGATTTTTTTTTAATGTAGAGATCATGGACCAAACCAGGCCTGTGTGGAGATCTATTCCTGGGTGCCTTTGGTTGATATACCATTCTAACTTGTGAAAATGTCACAGAAAGTAGGGGCGGCCTCAATTTCTTGGGACCCTTGGAAGCAACAGTTAGGACAAAGTGGCTGCCAAGACAGTGCCCTCATTCAGTTCAGGAAGGAAGTGACCTCACCTCACTTTCTTGGTGATGGAACTCTCTGAACGTGGGATCCAGGAAGCCAGGCAAACAGAGCCAGTCCCAGTCCCAGTCCCAGTGGTCTCACTTGTTTGGATTTACCAAGGACAGGGTCAGTATTTTTTGGTACCTACAGATGTGTGGAAGGCCAAATGCCAGGAAAGCTCGGATGCAGGGCTTTTCATGAGAAAGCAGGTAGTAGCTCACCGTTGGCTCCTAAGAAGTTCACAGAGTTGGCCAAGGAGACAAGATCTGAGACAGGAAAGGCCATTTTGGGGGAACATATTATGGCCCACAAGTCAGAGGACACTCTGGATAGTCACAGACCTACTTAGGGGAAGGAGGTGCCTTTGTGGGTGTGGTTGTGGGTTTGTGGTTTTGTCTCATTTTCTGAGAATAGGTAGGACAGTCGGTTTGTTTCATTTGAAGTGGACTGTTTCTAGTAAGTCTTTTCACAGGGCGAGTGTTTCTATGTCTGTGTATTCCACTGTTTCCGTGGTTGTAGACATTAGAAAAGAGAATCCATCAATGGATGTGTCGTGTCTAGTAGAAATCTTCTCAGCATTCATATTGCCGCGTTTATGAATGGACTGTAGCTTGCCTTATCGATGAGCAACACCTGCTACCTTCCTAAGTTTCTATTTTCGTCCTGAATTCCGGCCAATCTCAAGAATAGGCCCATGGTTTTGTGTCCAAGATATGCACCACCTCCAAGCTCTGTGACATGGCCATGTACTGGATAGCTGTAGGGGATGGCGAGCATCTCAGAAAACTCAGATATCAGTGTGACCAGAAAAGTCTCAGAGGAGAAACCCTGCTTTCGGCCTTTTGCTTACCTATTGTTCTGTTGCCCTGAATGTCAGGAAGGTCTTTGCCTCAGGCCACCCCTTTGTGAAGCCTGAAGAAAACAGTTTTCAAATGGAAATGAATGGGCATACCTGTGGCACTTTCCTTAATTGCTTTGGAAAGGGATGTGTCTGAATCATGCCCTTGGCCCTGTGTGTGGCTGTGGCTTAGATTCTCAGCACCTGATGGATCTAAATAAAGTTACCATGTGTGCATCCAAAAGAAAATTCGCCAAAAGAGCAATTATTGGGAGGAAGTCTCTCGACTTCCTCTGTAAGTTTCCTGACTTCCATCAAGTGAGAATGGGATCCTTTGGGTCAAAAGAGTTCTACAAAACCTGCAGAGGCTAGCCCATTGTGCTTGGGTTTTCTCATGACTAAAATTCACATAAAGAATCTAAACCCCACAGACAGTAGTCCTCAAATTGGAGCGGTATTAACGGCAGACCTATTTGATCACTTTTGGTTCACCGGATGGGTGTCCAGGCCACCTTGACATTAGGCAAATGAGGGGCAAAGGAGCTTATTTGGGACACTGTCTTGGTCTGCACCCCTCATGGAAACCTCCAGCCAGATTATGATGAGTGTCTATATGAAAGAAGATGAGGGCCATATGGGAGGGTTCTTGTTTTAATTGTGGTAATTTGTGTGGTAGTTGGAAGAGATGACTGGGTCCACCAGGGCTTGAACTCTGGTGTGATTCCCCTTAGAGACTGAGTTCTGGAACTGACCTCAGAGAAGTATTGCCATGAATAGTGTTGGGATTTTAGGAGACCACGCATGAGAATCGCTTTTGGAAACTGAGATCTAGGCCCAGGATGGCTTTCCACAGAGCTCAGGGATTCTGAGCCAGGATATCACATGTTTTAATTCTTAAAGACTTGGTAGCCATAATTGAGAGTCCAAACACACATGGACCTCACATTGTATACCTCAATGGGCCTGGATTCATGTGTCCTTTTGGCCACTCTTTGGGAAGGCTTGCCTGTGAGTGTTCTCCAGAGCTTTCATTGAAATGAGCTTCCTCACCATTTAATGGTTCCTGAATTAAATGAAACCCACAGTGCCTCCAACTTCATCCTTGAAAAATGACTAGATTAATACCATGAAATTTTTGAAATCCCCATGACCAGGTGGCACTGGATAACCTTTAGATATCCTGTTGCTGATCATGAGTATAACAAACAGTGCCTTGATTGACTGAGTTTCGTGAAAATGGTGTAGAACAGAGATGCCAGTAAGTTGGAGCCTGCTGGGTAGTGGGCGTAGAGCAGTGGACTATAGGTGTGTAAATAAATATTTTTGGTAGGACCACCTGGATCTTCCATTGGCTTCCAAATCTTGCGACTGACATGGTGCAGGCAGCAGACCTTTATATGTAAAGGCATCTTGTTATATGTAGAGGTTTCAGGGCAATGTTCAGAATCAGGTTGCTATAGTCAAGGGGAAAGCTATGTGGGATAGAAGCCTGGTTCGTACATTCTCTTGTCGACCCTGACCAACCACACATGACAGAACTCCCTCCAGCATTGTGTCCCAGTTTAACATATTGTATTTCATGAAGCAAATACCAAATTCCCAGTGCAGCAGTAAGAAACACCCTGAAAAGTGGAGGATGACCAAATGGCTTCACAGACCACACGGGAAGACACTTAGCTCCCAGTAGCAACAGTTTACCTACAAAGGGAGATTTCAGACCTGCTGCCTCATGTTCATTACAAAATAAAGAACCATGTCCTCCAGGTCACATAGATGCAGACCCAGATTTTTGGTGTCACTACAAACGAAGCTAAATCTCCTGACAATTACATATATTTCTTTTTCTTTTTTTAATTAATTTTTATTGTAGGTTGTTCAAAACAGTACATACTTCTTGATATATCAAATTTCACACTTTGATTCAAGTGGGATATGAGCTCCCATTTTTACTCCATATACAGATTGCAGAATCACATCAGTTGCAGAACCATTGATTTACATATTGCCATACATATATTTGTTGTGCCTAACCTCAGAGGAAGTTTCTCAATAAGTCTTTAGGTCAGCACAGCTCCATGTTTCTGGAGTGTTTACCCTCTCCCATACTTTTGTAAACTGTTTTACCACCTCCAGTGTTGTGAACTCCTGAGCATTTTTCATTCCACATATGTATTCACAGGTTTTCTAACTCCTCTCCTCTAATTGTGTCTTACTTTTAGCGATGGTTATGTCAAGGTATTGTTCTGGATAAGAGAGGGAAGATTTTTGTGTATCACATGTTTGCATACACATTAGATCCATTTTCCTATTTTCCATTTGAAATACTGAATCCCTGACACTAACCCATACCCTACTAGACTCTGACTACTAATCCTAATATCATGGAGAAAAAAAAACCTAACTGAATAGAAGTACAGTCCTTTTATAGGAAGCATGGTGTATATTTGTATTTGTCTTCCTCTTTATCAAGAGTATGTGTTTTAAATTTAGTAAACTTTTCATTTTAATATTTCTCCATGATTTTTTAAAGTTATCACATATGTAAATTCCTGTCTCCCTTTCTCTGTATCCTATTCAGCACATGTAATTTTTTTATGCATATACAATATCCTACCTGGTATCACACGTACATTCTTGTAAGATCACTGACTTTGGAATATAAAAATTGTGAGAAGAGATGACTCTCCCTAAATAATGATGGAACTGAAAATTCCACCTATGGGTGAGCTTCCTAGTGAAAAACACTATACATAAATCCATGTTCAGTAAAATGAATATTTTTGGATTTGTGAATGAATTATATTTCATGATGAATATCGATTGGCATATATATTGCTAAATATTAATGTGTGTGTGTGTGTGCATGTGTGTGTGTGTGTGGGCGTGTGTGTGTGTGTGTGTATATTCTACGGATTTTAAAAAAATATGAAAAATATGTGTCTTATTATACACTCCCTAAATTCATTCATATTCATTTATGTTCATTTATATTCAAATTTTCACAAGATTATTCTCAGTAATATTCATACACCTGAAATATATTTTGGTTTCCTACTACTGAAAACTAAGTTCAGTGGATGGTGCTTAAAAATCCTAATATTTCTACAGTAACTGACCCAGTTTAACATCAATGCAAGTAGATTGCTATGGGACATGATGTGTAATTTGAAGTTCATTTTTACTCAACACTGGTACATTACTATTTCTTCAGTTTATGGACATCATAGGATGTATTTTTTCATCCACAACTTCACAAATTTTTTTGGCATTTGGTTCACTTTCAATTACTTACTACTTCAGAACACATGTATTCCTCCATGTTTCTTTACTGGTCTTTTCACTAGACTTCTTTCTAAACACATTATTTTCGATTCCATAATCATTTTTGAAGCAAAACTCACTCTTCACGATAAACCGTAACCCTAATAATACCATTGCATATATATCTCGTTGGAATGATGGTATATATATCAATATAAGATTTCCAATATATTTTCAGATGCAAAGTCAATCCATTATTTAATGTTGGATCCAGTTACATACTTTATTCACAATATGGTCTATTCCTGCATCATCTCAATAATCATCAACACAAGGTACACCTATTTGTATCCCCAGTACTAATTTATAAGTTTCCAGAATATTACTCCCCTTTATGGTGGAAGAAATACTTATGTCACCTGATCTACATATACATTTTACCACAGTAGTATTCTGGACACAAAATGCAAAGGTCACACATATGATTGTACCAAAGCCTAAATAGAAAGTGACCATGGATTACTAAAAGCATCTATGTCCAGGGTGCCTACTGCTCTCAAATGTCAATCCTATTGGTTACTACATATTTGTTTCTTCCTAAGATTATATATTTAACCTCAAGCCTGTTGAAAATATCTAATCCTATCACTCACTTTATACTTTTCCTGATTTCCTAATGCCCCTATTGATATCTGCTTTCCTACATATTTTTCCCAGTTCATCATTGTGACTGTCTCTTCACATGTGCTGACATTTACATTCACCCTCTAACTGAAAACCAATTGCTAAAGAACTTTTGGTCCAACTCCGAGACTCACTCTTCTTCCTAAACCTACTGACTATCTTCCTAATCCTACAGACTATCCCTTTTTGACTGGATGTTCTCTTCTACTTTCAATCATCCGAGGTATAGGGTCCTATGCCATTGTATATCGATTTATCTGAGACCTCGGTGCAGAACATAATTCAATCTAAGTATACCAATCAAGGGCCCAATGCCTTTCTGGGCTTCAAATCTTTCCCAGATCTCTGATCTCATACATATATTTCACATTTATATTCTTATAAATATCACAGGTTCCCAATACCATAATTCATCCAGCAGAATGACTCCTAACCCAAATCGAACATGCTATTAACACTAACCATACACTGTTCCCTCAATCTCACTTTACAGAAGAGCAGGGACAGAGTTGGTCTTAAAATCCAGGAAGGTAGGGTATCATCCACCAGCTGAGAACCTCAAAAGTCCCTGCAGAAATAATCCCTTGAGTCGGTGTAGGCAGGTATGAAGGATCTGAGAGAGCAAAAGTCATCTTCCATGGCAAACAACCTGGTCAGGTTGAAGGGATGTGTCTGAATTAGCCTCTCTCTTCCTAATGTAGAGAAGATGGACCAAACCATGGCTGTGTGGAGAGCTGTTCCCCGGTGCCTATGGTTGATATACCATCCTAACTTATGAATGAGTCACAGCAAGTAGAGGCAGACTCCATCTTTTGGGAACCTTGGAAGAAACTGTTAAAACAAAGTGGTTTCCAAGGCAGTGACTTCATTCAGTTCTTGAAGGAAGTGACCTCACCTTACATTATTGGTGATGAAAGTCTGTGATCTTGGGATCCAGGAAACCAGGCACACAGAGTCAAACCCACTCCATGTCCCAGTGGGCTCACTTGTTTGGATTTAACAAGACAGAGTCACTCTTTCTTGGTACCTACTGATGTGAGGACAGCCAAATGCCTGGAAACTATGAAGACTGGCCTTTCCAGAGAAAGCAGGTAGTTTCTCACCACGGGCTCCTGACAACTTCACAGAGTTTGCTAAAGAGACCAGATCGGAGACAGGACACGCCACTTTTGGGGAACATAGTATGGCCCACAAGTCAGAGGACACTCCGGATAGACACAGACCTACTTGGGGGAAAGAGGTGCCTTTTTGGGTGTGAGTGTGAGTTTGTGGTTTTGTCTCATGTTCTGAGAAGAGTTAGGAAAGAAGGTTTGTTTGTTTTGGAGTGGACTGTTTCTAGTAAGTCCTTTGACAACGTGAGTGTTTCTGTGTCTATATATCATACTGTGTCCGTGATTGTAGACAGTAGAAAAGAGAATGCATCAATGGATGTGTCCTGTCTACGAGAAAGCTTCAAAGAATTCATCCTGAGCAATTTATGAATGGACTGCAGCTTGCCGTATGGATGGGCAACTCCTGGTATCTTTCTAAATTCCTGTTTTCTTCCTGAATTCTGGACACTCTCCAGAATACGCTCATGATTTTGTGTCCAAGATATGTACCACCTCAATCTCTGTGACATGGCCATGTACTGGATAACTGATGGGAATGGTGAGTATCTCAGAAAACTCAGATATCAGTATGCCCAAGAAAGTCTCAGTGGAGAAACCCTGCTTTGGGCCTTTTGCTTACCTATTCTGTTGCCCTGAATGTCAGGAAGGTCTTTGCCTCAGGCCACACTTTGTGAAGCCTGAAGAAAATAGTTTTCAAATGGAATTGAATGGTCATTACCTGTGCCTCTTCGGTTAATTGCTTTGGAAATGGATGTGTCTGAATCAGCCTCTTGGCCCTATGTGAGGCTGTGGCTTAGATTCACAGCACATGATGGGTCTAAAGAAAAATCCCATGTGTGCATCCAAAACCAAAATGGACAAAAGAACTGTCATGGTGGATAGAGTCTCTCGCCTTCCTCTGTAAGGTTCCTGACCTCCATTAAGTGAGAATTGGGATCATTTGGGTCAAGCGAATTCTTTAATGTTCTGCAGAGGCTATCGCATAGGTTCGTGGGTTTTCTCATGACTCCAATTCACATCTATGTTTACAGAAGAGCAGGGACAGTGTTGGTCTTACAATAGAGGAATGCAGTGGATCTTCCATCTGTTGAGAACCTCAAAGCTCCATGCAGAAATGATCTCTGGAGAAGATGTAGGCAGCTATGTAAGACCTGAGAGAGCAAAAATCATCTTCCATGGCAAACAACCTGGTCAGGATTAAGGGTTGCGTCAGAATGAGCCTATCTCTTCTTAATGTAGAGAAGATGGACCAAACCCGGCCTGTGTGGAGAGCTGTTCCCTTTTGCCTACGGGTGATATACCATTCTAACTTGTGAAAGTGTCACAGGAAGTAGGGGCAGCCCTCATCTCATGGGACCGTTGGAAGCAATTGTTATGACAAAGTGGTTGCCAAGGCAGTGATCTCATTCAGTTCCTGAAGGACGTGATCTCATCTCACTTCCATGGTGATGGAACTCTCTGAACTTGGGATACAGAAAGCCAGGCACCCAGAGCCAGTCTCAGTTCTAGTCCCAGTGGTCTCACTTTTTTGGATTTACAAAGGACAGAGTCAGTCTTTCTTGATACCTACTGATGTGAGGATGGCCAAGTGCCAGGAAAGCTCGGAAGAGGGGCTCTTCCTGAGAAAGCAGATAGTGGCTCACTCCTGGCTTCTAACAACTTCACATTGTTGGCCAAGAAGACCAGATCTGAGACAGGTCAGGCCATTTCGGAGCATCATAGTATGGCCCATGAGTCAGAGCACACTCCGGAGAGTCACAGACCTATTTGGGGGAAGGAGGTGCCATTGCGGGTGTGGGTTTGTGGTTTTGTCTCATGTTCTGAGAATAGTTAGAAAAGGCGGTTTGTTTGGTTTGGAGTGAACAGTTTCTAGTAAGTCGTTTGACAATGCAAGTGTTTCTATGTCTGTGTATCCCACTGTGTCCGTGCTTGTAGACATTAGAAAAGAGAATGCATCAATGGATGTGTCCTGTCTCATAGAAAGCTTCCCAGCATTCATCCAGCACAATTTATGAATTGAATGCGGCTTGCCTTATTGATGGGCGATACCTGCTACCTTCCTAAGTTGCTGTTTTCTTCCTGAATTATGGCCAATCTCCAGAATAGGCTCATGGTTTTGTGTCCAAGATATGTACTACCTCCAAGCTCTGTGACATGGCCATATACTGGATAGCTGAATGGAATGGCGAGCATCTCAGAAAACTCAGATATCAGTGTGACCAGTAAAGTCTCAGTGGAGAATCCCTGCTTTGGGCCATTTGCTTACCTATTGTTCTGTTGCCCTGAGAGTCAGGAAGGTCTTTGTCTCAGGCCAACCCTTTGTGAATCCTGAAGGAAAGATTTTTCAAATGGAAATGAATATGCTTTACCTTTGGCTCTTTCCTTAATTGATTTGGAAAGAGATGTGTGTGAATCAGCCTCTTGGCCCAGTGTGATTCTTTGACTTAGATTCTCAGTACCTGATGGATCTAAAGAAAGATCCCATGGGTGCATAAAATCCAAAATGGCATAAAGAGCAGTCATTGTTGATGAAGTATTTTGCCTTCCTCTGTAAGGTTCCTGAATTCCATCAAGTGAGAATAGGGATCTTTTGGGTCAAATGAGTTCTTCAAATCTATTCAGAGGCTATCCAATAGGTGCTTGAGTTTTCTCATCTTTCCAATTCACATAAAGAATCTGTACCCGACACTCAGTAGGACTCAAATTGGAGAAGCAGAGCAGTATTAAGGGCAGGCCTATTTGATCACTCCTGGTACACAGGAAGGGTGTACAGGCCACTGGGAATTTAGGCAAATGAGGGGCAACAGAGCTTATTTTGGACACTGTCTTGGGCTACGCTAATGCTATCAAATGTCAATCCTATTGTTGACTTCATATTTGTTTTATCCTAAGCTCATATATTCATCCTCAACCCTGTTGAAAATATCTAATCCCATCACTCACTTTATTCTTTTCCTGATTTCCTAATGTCTCTATTGATATCTGCTTTCCTACATATTTTGCCCTGTGCATCATTGTGACTGACTCTTCACTTGTGTTGACGTTTACATTGACTCTCTAACCAAAACCCTATTGCTAAAGAACTTTTGTTCCAAATCCTATACTCACTTTTCTTCCTAAACTTACCGACTATCTTTCTAATCCAACTGACTATAACTTTTTGAATGGATGTTCTCTTCTACATTCAATGATCCAAGTACACTTCAGGTTTCTATTCAACCGGGTGAGGGAGTAGATTCTGCAGTTTGGCAATTGGGGACAGCACATTCTGGCAACAAGATTAGCAAAGAGTTCTCAAGATTTCAACAGTGTTTCGTTAAGTGTACAGAAAAACAGGAAGTGACAAGTACATATTTTATTAACCTTTCATTCCCCACTTCTTTTTCTGGCTACTTTTAATCATAAAAGTGATCTTTGTGGGGTGTCACATTCTATGTCTGCTAGTGGGGTATTACCATAATTTTAATTTGTCCAACTTGAGCTTGGAGAAAAGAAATTACATGGTTGAGGAAACAGGGTTTTATAGTTAGTAATAATATGAGGATTATTATTGGACCGGCCAGGGTTGATAAAAACGTAATTAACCAGGGGGACTGTGTAAAAAAAGACTCAAACTACCCTTTCTGTGCCTCTCTCTCTCTCGTTGTTGCTCTTCAAGGCATCTTTTTAATTTACTCATAGATTTTTTTACAACTCCAGTATTGTCGACATAAAAACAACATTCTTCCCTCAATGAAGCACAAAGGCCCCCCTCTGTCATGAAAAGGAGGTCCAACCCTCGACTGTTCTGTAAAACAACTTCAGAGAGAGAGGTTAAAGATTCCTGCAAATCTGTGATGGAGGTTTCTAAAATCTTTAAGTTTTGATCTATTGCTGCTTCTAATTGGGTCACTTGTTGTGTCCCATGGACCAGAGCAGTGGTTCTTGTGCCCAACCCTGCAGCAACTCCTATTCGTAATAGAATGGCTAAGGTGAGGGACATATGTTCCCAGCGGAACCGGGTTGTATGTCCCCCTCTTTGATCTTCAGATGAACCTGCGTCATGATAGAGCACTCTGGGAAACATCTGCACCATTTCACAATTAATCACATCTGTTGACCATTTCATGAAAACATAAACAATGTTTAAGTATATAGAATTATACTGTTGTAGGGACGGACAAGGCAAGGCACCTAAGATAGCACCAAAGACACGGAAACAGTCTTTTTTGGTTTCAACCAGATTCAGAGGGCATTGCTTCTGTTGTAATCAATTAATCCCCTGAAACCCAAGTTACGTAGTTTCAGAATTTTGTACCCAACACGTAAGGGAAGGGGCTCAGAAGTTCACAGTCTGCAGAAGTTCACAAAAAGCAGTTTTTGTTTCTGTTTTTTCCTCAGTTTGGGCAAGTTAACTTTTCAAGGACACCTGGGTGGGGGTGTCTTCCCTTTCTTTTTTTCCCCCTTCCAGCTGTTTCCATACAGCCCAGTTTGTAACTTCTTTATCTTAGAAATGTAGCCATCTCTGTGAAGCCCCAGCTCAAGGCCAGAGGCCTTTTTTTCAAATATTTTGTGAAAAAACTAGTAAGGGTGTGTCTAGATCAGGAGTGCTGAATTTTTTAGCCAGTTGCCAAGGAGACCAGGGCAACACAAAAATAGGAAGTTTATCTACAGTGAACTCTTTTATCGGGATTCTTTTGCTGAAAGTCCTAAATCAGCCATGGTGAAGACTTCTGGAGAAGGTCAGTTAAGACTTTTCTGTGGGCCTGGTACAGAGGGGGACAATTTGGAAGGCAGGTATAAGAGCAGCTCTGTGGATCTGAGAATGAGGAAGGAGAGATGTAAAAGAATATTGGGACAGGGCTTTGGGATCTTAATAGCAACAAAAACTTGAGCAATAGAACAGATAGAACAGAGGGGGAGACGGGAGTGAGATTCCAAAAAGCCTGTGAGGGACTTTAAATTCTTAGTAACCTGTTTTTAGTGATGACAAAGCAACATTAAAGGCCATTTTCATTACATCTTGTATTAGGGTCTGAGGATTCTTCTCAGCGGGTTTGAGCTTTGCATTAGGTGGTAAGAGGACTGGGTGGGACCCGGTGCGGGCACTGACAGGAGAGGAGAGGAGTGAGTGAATGGAGTGGTACCTCAGTACCTGCAACCTCAGCAAGGGAGCAATGGTCTGAGAACCAGTCGAGATTTGGGTTTTTGATCTAGATATTGGAGGGGAGAAATCAAGTTGCTGAGGTGGGAGTGACAGCAGAGAGTCTGGAGCACAAGGCTGAGGGTGAGCATCTATTGGAGAAGCATAGTTCAGGATGTGAGCAAAGGAGAGAGAAGGCCTCCACATAGCGGAATCTCCATTCACCCTTTTGAGCACTTGCAGAAGTTAAAAAGGTCACAGAGAATTTGAGGATCTAGAGACCCCTCTGGGGGCCATCGGTTTTGGTTATCTAATTCATAATATGGCCAATGCTGTGTACAGAATTTGATGAGGAGTTTGGGTTCCATCTGACAGTCCCTGTATGCTCACATCCCCATGACTTACAATAGAAGTCTGCTCTCCCCCCCCACAGCCGTGACTGTTTGTGGCTTTGATAGTCTGCCGGGCAAACATAGTAATCTAGGCTAGCCAACCTGCATCTGGCTCACGTGTCCCTACATCTATAATGTTTGTTTCCATTATCTATGGTACGGAAGGGATTTAATGGAATTTTAGTGGGATCCTGTTAATCAGGGATATCCCAATAGGAAAGACCTATAGCCAGCTGACAAATGACTGGGTGGAGAGATGGCCACCAGGTTCGTAAGGGGGCTGTATTCGAGATAGGCCATACTTCGTGTCCAGTAGGATTTGTGATCAGCCATCGCAGCTTAAGGGGCTGATGAGGGTTAAGACTACTGGTCGTCAAGGGGAGAATAAATATCTTCCAGGATCTTCTTTACAACCATTTGCGATGTTTCTTTTTTCTTCTTTTTTATTTCTTTTTTTTTGTGTTTGTGGGGAAGGCTTCAATACATCCTGAAAATGTATGTTCAAAGACTAGGAGTTATTTAAGTCCATACCTTACTGGCTTAATTTCAGTAAAGTCCACTTCCCAGAATTGTCCTCGTCTGGTTCCTCATAGGTGCTTTCCTGCAGGAAGCTTGGAAGTGTAAGCTTTAACCAATTAATGGACCTGACAGGCTTTTGTTACCCATTCAGTTATTTCCTTTTGCTGTGAGTAGGTTAGTGGAAAACTGTGTTCTTGATCCTTCACGAATGAATGCAGTTTCTTTGAACAAAGGTGAGTGAGTTGATGAACATTTGCTACTGACATAGTTAGAGCCATGATTATAGGAGTAGTTACTGAAGGATTAAAAAATTCCACTTGGGGGCCTTCAGGGTTAAAAGTTATTTTGGCCCAGAGCTTGGTGAGCAGAACTCTGCCCATCAATGGGGCCAGGCATTCTGGGATTACTAGGAAGGAGTGATGGATTTTTCCTTTTCCCTGGTCCATGGTCCTCTTAGTTGTCAAAGCCCGATATTTACTTCTGTTAGACTCTTGAATTAGAGACCTTTTATTCGGTAGAGGGCCCAATGGGCCTTATGGGCTGAGTATATTGCCCCTGAATCTACTTCAAAGTTTATTGTGTTCCCCTCCATTTCAAAAGTTACCTTGAGGTCAGGGAGAGGATCTGAGCCCGGACTTTCTTAGTATTCCTCCAGAGTCAGAATATCTGGCTGGCATGGCTGTCTCTTTCTAGGGCACTCTTTGGCCCAGTGTCCTTTTTCTTTAGAGTAGGCACATTGATCTGAGGCCAGGGGTGGCCTCTAGTGTGTGCCCAGGTATCCCTTCCTGTCTCTCTGTTTCTTAGTTTCTGGCCTATTTGTTGTTGTGACCAGGACCTTAGTCAATGCCTTAGTCTGTCTTTTGTTTCTTTTATCCTCACTCAGCTCCCTTCTCTTCCTCAGTCTCTCTCTTAAAGTATACCTTCTCGGGTTCTCTGACTAAATCCCTCAAAGTCATATCTTGTAATCCATCTAAGCATTGTAACTTTCTTTTAATATCCAGGGCAGCTTTCCCAATAAAGGCCATTGTGACAGATGCCTTTTGATCCTCTGCCTGAGGATCGAAAGGAGTATGTCTCTTATATGCCTACATAATTATCTCTAGGAACATACAGGGAGATTCATCAGGCCCTTAAATAATCTCTCTTACCTTGGCCAAATTAGTTGGTCACCTAGCGGCCACTAAGATACCCACTATTAGAGCCCGGCGATAAGTGGACAGATGCTCCCTACCTTCAAAGGTGTTGGGGTCCCAGTTGGGTCGTTTCAAGAGAAAGCCGGCTTTGAATATGTTGGGAAGTTGTGTCGGTCACGCATTTGGTCCGAGGATACTTTTTTCTAGCCTCCAGGAGGATTCTCTTT
The DNA here is from genome assembly GCF_048772815.1 of Callospermophilus lateralis. Taxonomy (NCBI): domain Eukaryota; kingdom Metazoa; phylum Chordata; class Mammalia; order Rodentia; family Sciuridae; genus Callospermophilus; species Callospermophilus lateralis. The sequence continues at coordinate 509,057 of NW_027514838.1, read as the reverse complement.
TGTTCCTCTGTCATGAAGAGAGTGCCTAGGAGTTGTTGGCAGTCATCCCAAGTAGGTTGGTGTGAAAACATCAATGACTTCACCAGACCTGAGAGCCAGGTTGGGTCCTCGGTAAAAGGGGGATTGTTATTTTTCCATTTATATAGGTCTGAAGAGGAGAAGGCCAATACTGGTAGGCTTCCATTTTTTTCCCCATGGCCATCGTCAATCATTGGCCCTTAGGGATGGAGGGAAGCAACACGGGAGTTCCAGGGTTTTCAATCATTTGCCACCAGCGAGTTCCTTTAGCAAGTCCAGCTTCCTCCAGGGGAGGAGGGGCTGTGTGTGACGCAGGGGAGTTATCTGGAGGGCCCTGGGCTGGCTTAGCGTCCTCCAATGCAGAGAGGCTGAGTCAGCAGCTGGAGAATCACTTAGAGGGTGTTGGGGGTTGTGGGACAAGGGTAGAAGATAAGGAAGGGGAGGAGAGTCCAGTAGAGTCAAATCTTGTGACTCAGGGAGAACAGAGGGTGGAGGAGGAGGAGGAGCAGAGGGGTTGAGAGATCGTGGGGGAAGAAGGAGGAACGGGGACACAGCAAGGAAAGGCTTCACCCACGGAAGAGGAGATTTGCAGAGGTCCTGCCAAGTTAAGGTATATTCCTGTTTATCAGTATGGCTATGTGGCCCTGGCTGTAAGACAATATCTCTGTCTTTTTAAATTAGTGTTAAGTAGAAAGATCCTTCTAGGGGCCATCCGAATCCAAAGGTGGGCCATTCTGAGGCACACAGAGTCTGCCAGGTCCAGCGTTTTACTGAAAAAGAAACATTCTGAGCCCTTAAGCGGACTTTGGTCCATAGATCAAGGGTCAGGGACAGAGGCATTGAAGTGATCTGTCCCATAATGAAAGATACACAAACAGTAAAAGCAACGACACAGGACACAGACAAGAGAAAACAATAAAGACAGGCAATGGACGTCCAACCCTGAGACCAAGACTGAGCAGGCGGCAAAACCCGATGGGCTGGCAATACCGAATCTGAAACAAAGTATCACTGAGTCAAGGGGACTATTATTCCTCGATTCCCGAGTCCTCTGTGGCCTCCCCCAGGGACTTGGCTTGTGGCTCTGTGACACGTCTGCCAGCCACCATCAAAGAGAGCTCACACACTTCATCGACAGCCATTTTGCCAAGCCCTAACCTGAAACCTGAAACCAGAAAGAGGCGCCTTACTTACCCTGAGAGTAGCCCATTGGGGTCTCTCGTTCACCGCTGCTGGATTTCGGTGGAACCTCCATATATAAAGATCGGAAGAGCATTGGGGGAAGAGACCACTAAGAGACTCTCTCATGCAAAAACAAAGGGTTTATTGGGGGTCCAGCATGCTGGGGCTCAGAGCTCATTTGAATAGAGCAGAGAACCCTGAGAACAGCTTAAGCAGAGCTTATATACTTTCCTTGAAGAGGGCAGGGAGGAAAGTTTATTGATGGGCCTGGGCGGGTGAGCAGTTTGCGTGCAACTGGGTGAGGGAGTACATTCTGAAGTTTGGCTGTTGGGGACAGCACATTCTGGGAAAAAGTTTAGAAAACACTTCTCAAGATTTCAACAGTGTTTTATTAAGCATACAGAAAAACAGGAAGTGACAAGAATCTATTTTATTAACATTTCACTACCGACTATACTTTGCCAGATTTCCTAAAGTCTCTATTGATATCTGCATTCCTACATATTTTCCCCAGTTCATCATTGTGATTAATTCTTCACATGTGCTGACATTTACATTCACTCAATACCCGAAACCCTATAGCTAAAGAACTTTTGGTCCAAATCCTATACTCACTCTCCTATATAAACATACCGACTATCTTCCTAATACTACTGACTATCCATTTTGACTGGAAGTTCTCTTTGAAAATCAATCATCCAAGTTACAAGGTCCTATGCTTAATACCGCAATCAAGGGCCCAATGCCCTTCTGGGCTTCAAATCTTACCTAGATTTTTGTTTTCAGATTCATATATTTTACCTATATATTCTTGAAAATATCGCAGGTTCCCAATACCATTATTCATCCAGCAGAATGATTTCTATTCCAAATCAAACCTGTTATTAACCCTAACCATACACTGTTCCCTCAATCTAACTTTAGAGAAGAGCAAGGACAGAGTTGGTCTTAAAATACAGGAATTTAGGGGATCTTCCAACTGCTGAGAAACTCAAAGGTCTATGCGCAAATGATCCCTAGAGAAGTTGTAGACACCTATGAAGGAACTGAGAGAGCAAAAGTCATCTTTCATTGCAAACAACCTGGTCAGCATGAAGGGATGTGTCTGAATCAGCCTCTCTCTTCTTTCTGTAGAGAAGAAGGACCAAACGAGGCCTCTGTGGAGAGCTGTTCCTGGTTACCAATGTTTGATATACCATTCTAACTTGTGAAAGTGTCAAAGGAATTAGGGACAGCCTCCATTTCATGGGACCTTTGGAAGCAAATGTTAGGACAACGTGCTTGCCAAGGCATTGACCTCATTCAGTTCCTGAAGGAAGTGACCTCACCTCACATTCTTGGTGATGGAACTCTCTGAAATTGGGATACAGGCATCCAGGCACACAAATCTAGTCCCAGGCCCAGTCCCAGTGGTCTCACTTCTTTTGATTTACCAAAGACAGAGTCAGTCTTTCTTGGTATCTACTGATGTGAGGATGGCCAAATGCCAGGAAAGCTCTGAAGAATGGCCTTTCCTGAGTAAGCAGGAAGTGGCTCACCGTTGTCTCCTGACAACTTCACAGAGTTGGCCAAGGAAACCAGATCTGAGACAGAACAGGCCATTTGATGGGAACATAGTACGGCCCACCAGTCAGAGGTCACACCCGATAGTCAGAGACCTACTTTGGGAAAGGAGGTGAATTTGTGGGTGTGAGTGTGTGTTTGTGATTTTGTCTCATGTTCTGAGAATAGGTAGGAAAGGCAGTTTGTTTGGTTTGGAGTGGACGATTTCTAACAAGTGATTTGACAAGGCGAGTGTTTTTATGTCTGTGTATCCCACAGTGTCCATGGTTGTAGACATTAGAAAAGAGAATGCATCAAAGGATGTGTCCAGGCTAGTAGAAAGCTTACCAGAATTCTTTCTGCCCAATGTATGAAAGGAATGCGGCTTGCCTTATGGATGGGTAACACCTGCTATCTTCCTAAGTTCCTGTTTTCTTCCTGAATTCTGGCCACTCTCCAGAATAGGCTCATGATTTTGTGACCAAGTTATGTACCACCTCCAAGCTCTGTGACATGGCCATGTACTGGATAGCTGAAGGGAATGGCGAGCGTCTCAGAAAATTCAGATATCAGTGTGACCAGGAAAGTCTCAGTGGAGAAACACTGCTTTGGGCCGTTTGCTAACCTAATGTTCTGTTGCCCTGAATGTCAGGAAGGTCTTTGCCTCATGCCACCCCTTTGTGAAGCCTGAAGAAAACAGTTTTCAAATGGAAATGAATATGGATCACCTGTGGCTCTTTGCTTAATTGCTTTGAAAAGGGATGTGTCTGAATCAGCCTCTTGGCCCTGTGTGAGGTTGTGGCTTAGATACTCAGCACGTGGTGGATGTAAAGAAAGATCCCATGTGTGCATCCAAAACCAAAATGGCCAAAAAGCAGTCCTTGTGGATGAAGTCTGTCGCCTTCCTCTTTAAAGTTCTTGAACTCCATCAAGTGAGAATAGGGATCCTTTTGGTCAAATGGGTTCTTCAAAGACCTGCAGAGGAGCTTGTGTTTTCTCATGACTGCAAATCACATAAAAATATATACCTGACACTCAGTTTTCCACAAATTGGAGAAGCATAGAAGTATTAACGTCTAGCATATTTGATCACTCCTGTTTCACATGAAGGGTGTCCAGACCACCCTGAATTTACGCCAATGAGGGGCAAGGGAGTTATTTTGGACACTCTCTTGGACTCCGCCACTCATGGAAACCTTCAGCCAGAGGTTGTGATTAGTGTCTATATGGAAGAAGATGAGGGCCATATGGGAGGGTTTTGGTTTTAATTTTGGTCATTTGTGTCCGGTTGGAAGACATGACTGGGACCACCTGGGCTTGAACTCTGGTGTGATTCCCCTTAGAGACTGAATTCAGAGAAGTATTGCCATGAATTTTGTTGGGATTTTAGGAGTCCACCCATGAGAATCACCCTTGGAAACTGAGATCTAGGCCCAGGGTGGCTTTCCACAGAGCCCTGGGTATCTCAGCCAGAAGATCACATGATTTAATTCTGAAAGACTTGCCAGTCATTGTTGAGAGTCACAACACCCATGGACGTCACATTGTAGACCTCAATAGGCCTGGCTTCATGTGACATTTTGGCCACTCTTTGGGAAGCCTTGCCTGTGAGAGTTCTACAGAGCATTCATTGAAATGAGCTTCCTCACCATTTAAAGGTTCCTGAATGAATTGAAACCAACAGTGCCTGCAACGTCATCCTTGAAAAATGCCTAGATAAATACCATGAAATTTGAAATTCCCATGACCAGGTGGCACTGTAGAAACTTTGGATGTCCTGTTGCTGATCGTAAATATGCAAGACAGTGCCTTGATTGAGTGGGTTTCATGAAAATGGTGAAGAACAGAGATGCCAGTATGTTGGAACCTGCTGAGTAGTGGGCCTAGAGCAGTGGTAGGCAGGTGTGTGATAAAAAATTTGTGGTGGGGCCATGTGGATCTGCCATTGGATCCCAAATGGCTTGTGACTTACATGGTGCAGCCAGCAAACCCTTCCATGTAAAGGCTTCTGGTTATATGGAGATGTTTTCGGGCAATGTTTAGAATCAGGTTACTATGGACATGGGGCCAAGCTATGTGGGATAGAAGCCTGGTTGGTGCATTCTCCTGCATTCCCTGACCAACCACACATGAAAGAATTGCCTCCAGAACTGTGTCCCAGTTGAACTTCTTTTATTTCATGAAGCAAATGCCAAAGTCCCAGTGCAGCAGCAAGAAACACCACAAAAAGTGGAGGATGACCAAATCGCTTCCCAGTCCACATGGGAATACCCTTAGCCCCCAGTGGCCACAGTTTACTTACAAAGAGAGAATTCAGCACTGCTGCCTCATGTTCATTGGAAAATAAGAAACCATGTCCTCCAGGTCACATAGATGCAGACACAGCTTTGATAGTCTCACTAAAAAGAAGCTAAAGCTCCTGACAACAACATATATTTCAAGTGCCCAAACTCAGAGGCAGTTTCTCAAGAAGTATTTAGGCCAGCAGAGCTCCATGTTTATGGAGTGTTTACCCTGTCCCATACTAGGGAAACTCCTCTACCACTTCCAAGGTTGTAAACTCCTGAGCATATTATTCACAGATTTTATTACTCTTCTCCTCTAATTGTGTCTTACTTTGGGCGAAAAAAATGTCAAGGAATTGTTCTGGATGAGAGTGGGAAGATTTTGTTTAGCACATATTTGCATACACATTGGATTCATTTTTCTATTTTACATTTGAAATACTGAATCCTGACACTAACACATGCCCTGCTAGATTCTGAATACTAATCCTAATATAATGGAGAAAAATTACGGAAACAGAATAGAAATACAAGCAGTTCAGAGGAGGCATGTTGTATACTTGGACTTGCCTTTTGCATTATATAGGGTAGGAGTTATAAATCTAGTCAATTTTTTGTTGAAATAGTTTTCCATGTGCTTTTAAAGTTAACAAATATGTGAATTCCTGTCTCCCTTTCTCTGTATTCTATTCAGCACATGTATTTTTATATGCACATATAGAATCCTACCTGGTATCACACGTACATTCTTGTGAGTTACATGACTTGGCAGATACAAAGTGTGAGAAGAGATCACTCCTCTTAAACGCTGTTTGACCTGAAAATTCAACCTATGGGTGAGCTTCCTAGTTGAAAAAAGTTATACATAAATCCATATCCAGTAAAATGAATATTTTTGGATCTGTGGATGATTCATATTTCACGGTGTAATTCGATTGGCATATATATTGCTAATTTTTAAAATCTGTGTGTGGATATATATATATATATATATATATATATATATATATATATATATATATTCTCTCCAGATATTTCAAAATATTTAATATATGTGTCTTATTATACACTCCCTAAATTCATTCATGATTATGTATGTGGATTTATAATCAACTTTTCACAAGATTATTCTCAGAAATATTCATTCACCTGATATACGTATTTTTTTCCTAGTATTGAAAACTAACTTCAGTGAATGGTGCATATAAATCCTAATATTTCTACAGTAACTGATCCATTTTCACATCAATGCAAGTAGATTCCTATGGGACATGATAAGTATTTTGAAGTTCATTTTTATTGAAAACTAGTACATTACTATTTCTTCAGTTTATGCACATTATTGGATATATATTTCATCCACAAGTTCACAAATTTATAGGCATTTATTTCACTTTCAATCACTTTCTGCTTCAGAAAACACGTGTTCCGCCATGTTTCAAACTGGTCTTTTCATGAGACTTCTTTCCAAACACATTATTTTTGATTTCCATAATCACTTTTGAAGCAAAACTCACTCACTCTTCATGATAAACCATAACCCTAGGATTACAATTAGACGTATAACTAGTTGTTATGAATGATTATATATCAATATATGATTTCTTATGTATTTTCAGATATCAATTCAATACATTATTTAAAGTGGAACCAGTTATATTATTTATTAACTGTATGGTCTATTCATGCATTATCTCTATATTCATAGACACAGGGTACACCTATTTTTACCCTCAATACTAATTTATACGTTTTCAAAATATTCCTCAAAAAATTTTGGAAGAATTACTCATGTCACCTGATCTATATATACATTTTATCACAGTAATATTCTGGACAAAAAAATCAAAGGTCACCCTTAAGGTTGTACCAGAGCCTAAATGGAAAGTGAGCATGGATTACTAAAACCTTCCATGTCCAGGTGGCCTAATGCTCTCAAATGTCAATCTTATTGGTGACTACAATTTTGTTTCTTTCTAAGATTATATATTCAACCTCAAGCCTGTTGAAAATGTCTAATCCTATCACTCACTTTATACTTTGCCTTATTTAGTAATGTCTCTATTTATATCTATTTTCCTACATATTTTCCCCTGTTCATCATTGTGACTGACTCTTCACTTGTGCTGACATTTACATTCACTGTCTACCTGAAACCCTATTGCTTAAGAACTTTTGGTCTAAATCCTATTCTCACTCTTCTTTGTAAACCTACTGACTATCTTTCTAATCCTACCGACAATCCCTTTTTGAGTGGGTGTTCTATTCGACATTCAATCATCCAAGGTACAAGCTCCTATGCCATTGTATATAGATTTATCTGAGACATTTTTGCAGAAAATAATTCAAAGCTAAGTGTGCCAATTAAGGGCCCAATGCCCTTCTGGACTTCATATCTTCCCTAGATTTCTGTTTTTATACTTATATTTCACCTATATATTCTTGTAAGTATCATAGTTTCCCAATACCATTATTCGTCATGCAGAAGGATTCCTAACCCCAAATTGAACATGTTACTAACCCAAACCATACACTGTTCTCTCAATCGAACTTTACAGAACAGCAGGGACAGGGTTGCTCTTAAAATACAGGAATGTAGGATATGTTCCAGCTGTTGAGAACATCAAAGGTCCATGCAGAAATGATCCCTTGAGAAGATGTAGGCAGCTACGAAAGACGTGAGAGAGAAAAGTCATCTTCAATGGCAAACAACCTTGTCAGCATGAATGGATGTGTATGAATCAGCCTCTCTCTTCTTAATGTAGAGAAGATGGACCAAAACCGTCCTAGGTGGAGAGCTGTTCCCGGGTGCCCATGGTTTATATACCATTCTAACTTGTGAAAGTGTCACAGGAAGTAGGGGCAGCCTCCATCTCATGGGACTCTTGAAAGCAACTGTTAGGACAAAGTGGTTATCAAGGCAATGACCTCATTCAGTTCCTGAAGAAGTGATCTACCTCACTTCCTTGGTGATGGAACTCTCTTAACTTGGGATCCAGGAAGCCAGGCACCCGGAGCCAGTCCAGTCCCAGACCCAGTAGGCTCACTTGTTTGAATTTACCAAGGAGAGTGTCAGTCTTTCTTGGTACCTACATATGTGAGGATGGCCAAATACCAGGAGAGCTCTGAATAGGGGCCTTTCCTGAGAAAGTAGGTAGTGGTTCACCGCAGGCTCCTGACAACTTCACAGAGTTGGCCAAGGAGACCAGATCTGAGATAGGACAGGCCATTTTGGGGGAACATAGTATGGCCCACCACTCAGAGGAAACTCCGGATAGTCACAGAGTTACATGGGGGAAGGAGGTGTCTTTGTGGGGTGGGTGTGATTTTGTGGTTTTGTCTCATGATCTGATAATAGGTAGGAAAGATGGTTTGTTTGATTTGGAGTGGTCTTCTTCTAGTAAGTCGTTGGACAAGGCAAGTGTTTCTATTTCTGTGGATCCCACTGTGTCCGTGGTTGTAGACATTAGAAAATAGAATGCAACAATTGATATGTCCTGTATAGTAGAAAGATTCCCGGCATTCATCCTGCCCAATTTATGAATGGACTGCAGCTTGCCTTATCCATGGGAAACACCTGCTACCTTCCTAAGTTCCTGTTTCTTCCAGAATTCTCACCACTCTCCAGAATAGTCTCATGGTTTTGTGTCCAAAATATGTACCACCTCCAAGCTCTGTGACATTGCCATGTCCTGGATAGCTGAAGGGAATGGCGAGCATCTCAGAAAACTCAGATATCAGTGTGACCAAGAAAGTCTCAGTGGAGAAACCATGCTTTCGGCCTTTTGCTTATCAATTGTTCTGTTTCCCTGAATGTCAGGAAGGTCTTTGCCTCAGGCCACCCCTTTGTGAAGCCTGAAGAAAACAGTTTTCAAATGGAAATGAATGGGCATCACCTGTGGCTCTTTGCTTAATTGCTTTGGAAAGGGATGTGTCTGAATCAGCCTCTTGGCCCTGTGTGAGGTTGTGGCTTAGATTCTCAGCACCTGATGGATGTAAAGAGAGATCCCATGTGTGCATCCAAAACCAAAATGGCCAAAAGAGCAATTATTGTGAATGAAGTCTCTCGCATTCATTTGTAAGGTTCCTGACCACCATCAAGTGAGAATACGGATCCTTTGGTTCAAATGAGTTATGCACAGCCCTGCAGAGGCTAACCCATAGGTTTTTGGGTTTTCTCATGGCTCCAAATCATATAAAGAATCTATAACTGACAGTCAGTAGGCCTCAAATTGGAGATGCAGAGCAGTATTAACAGCTGGCCTATCTGATCACTCCTGGTTCACCGGATGGGTGTCCAGGCCACCTTGACTTTAGGCAAATGAGGGGCAAGGGAGCTTATTTTTGACACTGTCTTGGGCTGCACCCCTCATGAAAAACTCCAGCCAGAGGTTATGATAAGTGTCTATATGGAAGAAGATGAGGGCCATGTGGGAGTGTTTGGTTTTAATTGTGGTCATTTGTTTGGCGGTTGGAAGAGATAACTGGATCCACCTGGGCTTGAATTCTGGCATGATTCCTCTTAGAGACTGAGTTCTGGAATTTACCTCAAAGAAGTATTGCCATGAAATGTGTTGGGATTTTAGGAGGCCACGCATGAGATGCGCCCTTGAAAACTGAGATCGAGGGCCAGGGTGTCTTTCCACAGTGCAGTGAGAATCTCAGCCAGGATATCACATGATTTTATTTTGAAAGACTTGGCAGCCATAATTGAGAGTCTAAACACAAATGGAACTCATATTGTAGACCTCAATGATCCTGGCTTCATGTGACCTTTTGGCCACTTTTTGGGAAGCCTTGCCTGTGAGATTTCTCCAGAGATTTCATTTAAATGAGCTTCCTCACCACATAATGGTTCCTGCATTAATTTAAACGCACAGTGACTCCAACTTCATCCTTCAAAAATGGCTAAATAAATACTATCAAATTTCTGAAATTCCCATTACCAGGTGGCACTGGAGAACCTTTGGATATCCTGTTGCTGAACATGAGTGAAATAGTTCCCCACGCAATGACACTTCACCGGGAGAATTCCAATTTTATTGCTAAAAGCTGTGTGCTTATATAGCACTAAGGGGGAGATGGTATGGCTTAGATAAATGGCAGCAACCCGTTTATTGACAAGTTCTTTCAAATATCAGCTCCAGAGCCCAGGAATTAGTTCTAATTGGGGCTAAGGTTCCCCACAAGCGAGATTTGAAATTGGCGCTGGCGGGAGAGTTCACAAGGGCGGGAACTTTTTGCACCACTGCAGAAATGAAGAAGGTAGGAAGAAGAAGTCCTTAGGCGCCATGTTGGGGTTTTTCTCTGCGGTATGGCTGCCATTTATTCTTTTCCCAACATTCCACCCTTTTTGTTTTCTTAGGAAGTGGGGCGTCGTTTGTCAGATCTGGCTGCTTCCTGCTGTGTGGGGCTGGTGTGGGGCCTAGAAAGAGAAGTGGAGGAATGCTCAGGGGGCAGGTATGGGGATATCATGGCAGCCAGAAATAAAACCCAGTGGCTATAGACAGCTATTTTCATAGGGGTGAAGTCAATGAATGTTCCCTGAAGCCAAAGATGTCGATGGCATGGAACCAGTCCTGGATGGAAGAGATTGTTGGTATCAGCCACTGGTCCTGTAACAGAGACTCAAGGAAATACCGGAAGCGTTGCCTGGACATGGTGTCGCCAGCACCTGAAGAAGATCAGAGCGAATAAAAACAGAATGAAGATAAAAATTAAAGCAAATGTCAATTTTTGGCAGAAGTTCCATGTGGGGGGACTGACATAGAAGAGGCCAAGGGCCATGAGAAAGCTTAGAAGGTGGTAAAGACTATGAATCCAGGATGGCAGATTAAGAGGTTCTCCGAGCTCGTTGTCTCCCGCTGTCTAATAACCGTTGCATTCCATCGTGCCTGGTAGTGAGCTTCATCACTGAGTGAACTGTTCTCTTGGAGATGTTGGGGATTCATCGGTCATCAGAGGCTGGTAGTGACTAAGCAAAAGCTGGTTGAAAGTTTGATTAGGAATTTTATGCAGTTGGGTTTGAAGGCATTTCATTATGCAGGGCAAGAGAGCACAAAAAAGAAGCATCCAAATAAGGGGACCCAAGATATGTAGTAAGTACATGGCAAGATAGGATTGGAAGAACCCCGTTATGGGATTGGAGGAGGTAGGTTTGAGCAATTGGGTCGATAATTCCTGCAATTTAACAACATTTTTTTTTATTAGCCCAGATTCATTAATATAATAGCAAAATTCCTCTCTGAGGAATAGGCATGTAACCCCTTTTTCTGCAGTGAGAAGATCAATTGCCCTTTGGTTCTGTAAAGCCACTTGTGCCAATGAAGTAACCTGCCGCTGCAAGGAACCCAGAGACTCAGCCATGGTATTGAGTGTTTCCTGCAGTTTTTGTTGAAGGTCATTGGATCCCATAGAGCATGACCTATAGCTCCACCAGAGAGTCTGAGACCCGTCACTGAGGTTGTTAAAATGAGGCCTACCAGAACCGGCAGAAAGACTACCCTACGGGTGTGGGAAGGTAGGGCCAACTGTCAGAATTCGGTGGGAGTATACAAAGATAGCTGAGGAACTACAGTAACCAAGAAACAGGCGCCAGAGACATTGATGGTTGAGGTACTTAAAGAACCATTACACCAGAGGAAATGTCCAGGTTGCATAAACACAGGGCTCTATGGAGTGCTGTAGCTCAAGGAACAAATGGGTAAAGGATTCATTATTGGCAGGTGGAAACAGATGAAAGGAAATAATGTATTGGTGGAATAACTTTCCCACAGTGGGATACGTGTCACATGTAGGGGTTGTCCTTTTTAGAGAAATTGTAGGGTTTTTCTGGAATATTTCCTGCCGCTAATGGGACTGCTGCTAGAAGTGGACGACTAAGTGAAGCACAGAGAAAGCACTGAGAAGTAGGCACAGAAAGAGGGGTGGAGTTTAATAATCAAAAAGTTTGGTGTAGCAAATTGAGCCATGTGGGAGGGGGACCTGAGAGGGTTGAAGGCTCTGAATCCTCTTTGGATGAGCTATGGATATGATCTCAAAGTTTTGATTCTGAGTCCTTAATGTGTTCGACTACCTGGATGGTTGCCTTAGGTTGCGTAATCAGGGTGCGGCCAATAGTCATCCACCCTGTGGGTCTGACTGAGGTTGTCCGAGCATAGACAGCAAACTCAACATAGCCCCATCGTTTGGCCTTGGGGTCATGTTTATCTAAAGTATACCATCCATTGTTACTGGATGAAGAGCCTTTATGCCACTTTATGTAACTAGAAGTCCACCCTTCAGGGTAACCAAATGAGTGGTAAGAATAGCTACCACGTTCATCATGGAACATGCATGACCAATAGGGGCACCCATTATATATCTCAGGCCACCAATGACAATAGTCTTTTGTTTGATCAAAAAGGAAGCAAATGAAAGGCCAGTTTCAGCTACCAGGGACGAAGGTCCTTGGAGGTGACAATTTTAGGGAAATAGAGGTGCAGTTGTGGATGAAGCAAGTAGTTGCATCCACTGCGCAGACCTTCTGCATGCCATGTTCTGAGTATCGTTCCCGAAAAGTGAATAAATGCATGGTAGGTGAGGAGGGTAAAGACCAGTCCTGACAGAGCACAGAAAATAAGCAGAGCACAAAAAACAAGCAGTTAGAGAAGACTAGGGTGTTGGGAGAGCTCATTGTGCCTTCTTTAAGAGGAATTGGGCTGCAAGGAAAACCGTGTGAGCCACAACTAAAATGGGTGAGATGGGTGTGGAGAGCAGGAGTAAAGGGGAGGTTCAGTAGGTGATTCTTGGAGTTCCTCTGGGGTGGCCCTGTCTTCAGCAGGTGGGGCCTCCTGGTGATGTGGCTTCAACCTAGACATGTGAATCCAGGGAGTGAGACAGTTGTCTGGTAAGGAGAGTTTGGCGGCGGTAAGGGTAAAGAGAATGACAGGATAGGAGCCTTCCCATTTTGCGGCAAGAGTCCCTTTTTCCTCTGGGGTATTATAATAGACTAGACTAACAGGTGTTAAGGGAGGAGTGTTTGGAGAGGAGACTGGGTCCGGAAGAAGCCAGTCCTGATATTTCCAGAGTTCCGAGCGGAGATGGAGCAAGAGAGGCAAAGACAAATCTCGGGTGAGAGGTCCTTGTGAAATGACCAACCCAGGGGTTATAAGAGGTCTTCCATACATTATCTCAAAAGGAGACAGTAAAGATGGTTTCTTAGGGAGAGCTCTGATTCGAAGCAAAGCCAAGGGAAGGAGTTTGAAACAGTCTATGTTTAATTCCATTGTCAATTTGGTAAGGACTTCCTTTAGAGTACGATTTACCCTTTCCACTTTCCCTGAAGCCTGGGGGAAATATGGACAGTTGAAATGCCACTTGAAGGAGAGGGCTTGAGAGACCTTTTGTGTGATCCTAGAAGTAAACTCAGGGCCATTGTCATATTGTAGGGAAGTGGGCATACCAAACCTGGGGATGATGTCTGTCAGTAAGATTGAAGCTACAGTGGAAGCCTTTTTATTGGAAGTGGGAAATGCCTCAACCCAACCAGAGAAAGTGTCCACAAAGACAAGGAGGTATTTAGTGCGCCATACTGTGGGCATGTTGGTGAAGTCTACCTGCCAGTCAGCAGCGGGAATGTGTCCCCGGGCTTGGTGGAAAGGGAAAGGTTTGGGCCTTAAAGGAGTATGAGGGTTGGTCCGCTGACAGATCTGACAATTAGAGGCTATATTCTGTAGCATGGCTTGTCAGAGGGGGTGAGGGAAAAGAAACTCTGTAAAAAGAGGGTCAAAGACTGAGAATTGGAAAGGAATAGAGTATGAAGGAACTTGAAAAGATTCTTGTTCTTACTGAAAGATGTAGGGGCTTCAGATGAGCTGTCTAAAGTGGCCATTATATGTCCCCCATGGAGGCCATAATTGAAAGTGGTAGCAGCCATTCGTGCTGCCTGGTCAGCTTTGGCATTGCCCTCAGTGATAAGAAAGCCGTCCTTCTGATGGGACCTACAATGGACAACTCCCAACTGGGTGGGTAAGTGGCCTCTATTAGATTGGTTATAAAAGCTGAATTAGTGATCACATTACCTTTGGTGGTAAGTAGGCCTCGCTACTTTCAAATATCAGCATGGGATAATAAGATATGGAAGACATATTTTGAATCAGTTTAGAGGGTGAGGGATTTGCCTTGTGCTAGAAGGCAGGCACGAGTGGATGCTATAAGTTCAGCCTACTTGTCTGTAGTTCCTGAAGGCAAAACTTTGGCCTCTATAATCTCAGTGGCTGAAAATACAGCGTATCCAGAGTAATGAGTTCCGTTCTCCCTAAAGGAACTGCTGTCAGTAAACCAGATAAGGTCAGGCTTGCTGAGTGGTCTCTCAGAAATGGAAGAATGACAGGGGAGGAAATCATCTAAGGTTTCCAAGCAATTATGAGTTGGTATGTGAGACATGGGAGTCATTGGGAGCAGTGAGGCAGGGTTCAGTGCAGAGCAGGGGAGGAAAATAATATTAGGGTTTTCCAGAAAGGAAGTGAGGGGCGACAGAAATCTGGATGTAGGGAGAGTTTGAAGGCCCTTTTAAGCTAAAAGATCCTTCAAGTGATGTGGGGAGTGGATAGTTCAAGGGGCCCCAAAAGTCAGATTAGAGGCTTCTTTGTGTAAAATTTGTCCAGTAGCCAGAGCTCTTAAGCAAGGGGCCCACCCACGGATGGTAGGGTCTAGTTGCTTGGACAAATATGACACAGGTGCAAATGTACGCCCATAGTTTTGACCTAAGACCCCAAGTGCTTGCCCCCCTTTTTCATGGACATATAGATGAAATGTTCTTGAAAGATCTGGAAGGTGAAGGGCAGGTGCCTTTAAGAGGAGTTGCTGAAGCCTGCGGAAGTGGTAGATGGGAAAGGAGGCAAGAGATTCACTAGGGGGTCCCTTTGCTAGGTCATACAGGGGTTTGGAGAGAAGAGAATAATTTGGGATCCAGGCCCTAAAATAACCTGCTAATCCTAGGAATGATAGTATTTTGGCTTTCGTATAGGGCACTGAAAGATCACAGAGAAGTTGCCTCCTATCCAGTGTTATTTCCTTTTTCCTGGGTGTAAGGCAAAAACCAAGATAGGTCACCGAAGACTGGGAAACCTGGGCCTTGTGGGGAGACTCCCTATATCCCTTGTCTTCTAGGAATTTATGAAGCTGAGCGGTGTGGGATTGAGAGTGTTCCAGAAAGACTACATAGAAGAAGGTCATAGACATATTGAAGTAGAGTAGAGTCAGGACAGGTCAGGTGAAAGGATGTGAGGTCCTGGGCAAGAAATTGGCCAAAGAGATGGGGGCTATCCCTGAATCCCTGTGGGAGGACAGTCCAGGTAAGCTGATGAGAATGGCGGGTGTGAGAGTCAGTCCATGAAAAAGCAAAGATATCCTGAGATTCTGAGAACAGGGGAATAGAGAAGAATGCATCAATTAAATCTAGGACTGAGAAGTGAGTAGTAGTGGCATGGATCTGAGAGAGGAGGGTGTAAGGGTTGGGCACTAGCGGGTGGATGGGGTCCACAGAGGAGTTGACAAGGCGAAGTTCTTGAACCAGCCTGTAGGACACGTTAGGTTTCTTAACTGCCAGAATGGGTGTGTTGAAAGGAGAGTGTGTAGGCCTAAGATACCCCTTTCATAATAAATCCTGGATGATGGGTTCTAATCCAAGGAGAAATGTGGTTGTGAGTGGATATTGTGGTTGACTAACATATCTTGAAGGGTCCCATAAGACAATATGAATAGAACTGCATTTAGCCATAAAGGGTGTAATTGTGTCCCAAACCTCAGGGTTAAATGGTTTAGATAGTCGTGGGAGAGTGCATGAAGGAGGTGTATCTGCCCCTAGGAATATCATGAGGAAATGAGAGGTAGGAGAGGTGTGGGTTGATAAGTGAATGGTGACTTTTAATAGTGAGAGTATGTCCCTTCCCAGAAAGGGAATGGGGCAATGGCTCATAACAAGAAAGGAGTGAGTGAAGGACAAAAGGGATCGCTGCATATAACATGATTGGGGGGGGTTTGAGGAAAAATCTTTTTACCTCCTACCCTGACAATAGGAGTTTTTGAGGGTGTGGTAGGACCCTAATACTCCCTCAAAATCGAAAAAGCGGCACCAGTATCCAAGAGGAAGTTAATGAAGCGTCCATCCACCAGGAAGGTGACCCTAGGCTCTTGAATCTTGATGGTAATAGTCTGGAGGGAAAGCCCAGGACTCCATCAATCCTCCTCTGCCAAGCCCAGGTGAGGCTGGGGTTGCTGGGCAGCAGACCAACCTTCCTTCTGGGTTGTTGGGCAGTCTGCCCCCCAGTGTCCACTTTGATGGCATTTTGCGCAGGGGTTGTAGGGTGTCCTCGGCGAAGAACAATTCCTGGTCCAATGTCCCTCCTTACCTCATTTGAAGCAAGCTCCATGGGGGTCATATTGGGACGGCATGGTGATGGCCTTCTCTGAATGAGCTGGGCCAACATTTGGAATTTGGCATTTTCAGCCCTCTGCCTACGGAATTCACTTTCATCCTCTCTACCATGAAAAACCTTGAAAGTGACAGCGAGGATTTTGGTCTGAGGAGTAGCAGGGCCCTGTTCAAACTTTTTAAGCTTGGCTTTAATGTAAGGGTAGCTTTGGGCCAGAATATATGTCATTAAGACATGATGGCCATCAGGGGTTTCTGGGTCGAGGTTTGTGTACTGCTGAAGGGACTTGGTTAGTCTATCCAGGAATTCTGAAGGTGTTTCCTCCTTCCTTTGAATGACCTCCTGCATCTTTTGAAAGTTAACAGCCTTGCGGGTGGACTTTTTCAGTCCCGCCAAGAGGCAGGATGTAAAAAGGTCACTAGACTGTAAGCCCATAGGGGATCCTGCTCTGGGACAGCATGAGGGCCTGTGGGTGGTTGTGATTGGTCCTATGATTTTCATCAGCATGGGCTTGGGCTAGCTCCCAGAACCATTGCCTTTCCTTGGGGAGAAGTTTATTGGCCAAGAGCATGTAGATGTCATGATGAGTGAGGCTATATGCTTGCAGTACCCATTGAAACTCCCGAATGTAAGTGGTGGGGTCAGTGGTGAAAGAGCCTAACTTCCTCTCTAGCTGAGTAATGTCCGACATGGAGAAGGGCACGTGGACTCTGATGACACCCTTGGGACCAGCTACCTCACGAAGGGGTGCGATTGTCTTGGGCGTGGGAAGGAGTCCCTTAGACCTGATAACAGGAGGACTGAAAGAGGCAGGCGGTGGACAGGAAGGAGAGGGAGGGGAAGGGAATGTCTCTGTGGAAGAGGAGGAGGTGGAGCAGGCAGAAGAGTGGGGAAGGGAGGGGGATGAAATGGAAGGTTGAGGATCCGTGGAATCAGGCAGAGGAAGAGGAGGATTTTGCGGGAGAGAAGGGTCAGTTGGGGCTGGGGGATAAGGTGGGGGTTGATCTGCTGGGTCGAATGAGGAAGAATCTGCGAAGTCAGGAGTAGAACTAGGGGAAGAGAGGGGTTTGCAAGCAAGAAGGACCTGAGAGGGAGGGCAGGAGGAGCAGAGACAGGGTGCTGTGCGAGAAGGCTAAAACATTCAATACAGGGAATCTCACTCCACTTTTTCAGATGCTGGCAGTAATTAAAAAGGTCCAAGAGGAGGTTTGGATCTAAGGAGCCTTCTGGAGCCCAATGATTGCCATTATCCAGTGGATATGTAGGCCAATCTTGGGTACAGAATTTGATTAGAAGTTTGGGCTTGATGTCTGGTGTGAGGGAGAGTGTGGCCAGATTTTTTATTAAACTTTTGAGAGGTGAGGTTTCAGGTACAGATAAAGAGGTGTCCACAGTCACAGGGAGAGATGGAAGAGAGAGAGAGAGAGAGAGAGAGAGAGAGAGAGAGAGAGAGAGAGAGAGAATAAGTGTAAGCAAGAGAGACAAAGAGAAAACCCGGCCTGGAACAGACTCCGGGAAGCGCTCAGGGCGAATGGGGGTCAGGTGGGCATCCCCAAAATGACCAGCCATCATGAGGAAATACAGAGGGCACTACCTGATCGTCACCAGTGAAGTGCGATCTGTGAGACCCAATGGGTTCGGAGCCACGGGCAACCTGACATCAGGAAAGTTTTCGAACGCAGCAGAAGAAGTAAGTAATGAAAACAGAACTCCGGCTCCAGCAGAATGCAGTTCCAGGATGGGAGTTCAGTTTTCCCCGAGCAGAGAGGCAGCTTCAGCCAGACACAGCAGGCCCGCAGGAAACAGCAACTCTAGCCAGCAGCGGCAGCAGCAGCAGAGGAGGAAAAACCACAGAGCCTCTCATGTAAACTCAGAAGCCTCACACCCCAAAGGGAAACGGATCACCAGAGGGTCCACTGCAACCAGTAAAGGTCTTAGTGGGAGGAATTCCCTCCCCCCTACCAGGCGTCTAGAGTGTGACAGACGATCATGGTCACAAAGCCAGCGGTAGCCCGAAGGGAGTTGGCGAGCCGGGGTCAGGGGAGGCTTACATACAACAAATCAGTGGTGAGTGCAGGAAGCCTGCGTCTGAAAAGAGCAGACCAGGGCAGAGTGCCACGGTGGAGCAGTGGACGGGGCTCTTGTTGGAAAGAGCTCACCCATATCCTCACACGGGGCACCAGAATGAAAGAACTCCCCACGCAAAGGCACTTCACCGGGAGAATTCCAATTTTATTGCAAAAAGCTGTGTGCTTATATAGAACTAAGGAGGAGATTGGAGGGCTTAGATAAATGGCAGGCAATCCGTTTATTGGCAAGTTCTTTCAGATATCAGCTCCGGAGCCCAGGAATTAGTTCTTATTGGGGCTAAGATTCCCGGCCAGCAAGGTTTGAAATTGGCGCCAGCAGAAGAGTTCACACGGGCGGGAACATTTCGCACCACTGCAGAAAAGAAGAATGTAGGAAGAAGAAGTGCTTAGGCGCCATGTTGGGTTTTTTTTTCTGGGGTATGGCTGCCGTTTATACTTTTCCCAACAATGAGTATACCAGACAGTGCCTTGATTGACTGGTTTTTATGAAAATGGTGTTTAACAGAGATGCCAGAAAGTTGGATCCTGCTGATTAGTGGGCCAAGAGCAAAGGTGGGCATGTGTGTGATAAAACATCAGTGGTGGGACCATGTGGATATGCCATTGGCTTCCAAATGGCTTGTGACTGACATGGTGAAGCCAGCAGACCCTTATATGTAAAGGCATCTTGTTACATGGAGAGGATTCAGGACATTGTTCAGAATCAGGTTGCTATGTTCAAGAGGGCAAGCTATGTGGAATAGAAGCCTGGTTCTTTTATTCTCCTACAGACCCTGACCCACCACATGTGACAGAAATCCCTCACACACTGTGTCCCCGTTGAACTCCTTGTATTTCATGAAGCAAATACCAAACTTCCAGTGCAGCACCAAGAAACACCACGAAAATAGAGGATGACCATATGGTTTCATAGTCCACACTAGAGACATTTAGCCCCAAGGGGCCACAGTTTACCTTCAAAGGGAGAATTCAGCACTGGTGTCTCATGTTCATTGGAAAATAAGAAACCATGTCCTCCAGGTCACATAGATGCCCAGGTTTATGGTTTCACTAGAAAGGAAGCTAAAGCACGTGACAACAACATATATTTCAAGTGCCCAACCTCACAGGCAGTATCTCAAGAAGTCTCTAGGACAAAACAGACCTCCATGTTTTTGAAGTGTTTACCCTGTCCCTTACTTTTGGAAACTCCTCTAACACTTCCAAGGTTGTGAACTCCTGATCGCATTCCATTCCAGATATGTATTCATGGATTTTCTAACTCTTCTCCTCTAATTGTGTCTTACATGGGGTGAAGGTGTTGTCAAGGTATTGTTCTGGATGAGAGTGGGAAGATTTTTGTGTAGCACATATTTACATACACATTGGATTCATTTTCCAATTTTCCATTCGAAATACTGAATCCCTGTCAGTAACCCATACCCTAATAGACTCTGACTACTAATCCTAATATGATGGAGACAAATAACCCAAACATAATATTAATACAAGCAGTTCAGAGGAGGCATGGTGTATAGTTGGTCTTGCCTTTTGCATGATATAGTGTAGGAGTTATAAATCTTGTCAATTGTTTGTTGAAATAGTACTCCATGTGTTTTTAAAGTTAACACATATGTGAATTTCTGTCTCCTTTTTTCTGTAGCCAATTCAGCACATGTATTTTTATATGCACATAAAAAATCCTACCTGGTATCACACGTACATTTTTGTGAGGTGGCTAACTTAGCAGAAACAAAGTATGAGAAGAGATCACCCCTCCTAAACGCTTTTGGAACTGAAAATTCAAACTATGAGTGAGATTTTTAGTTGAACAACATTATACATAAATCCATGTTCAGTAAAATTAATATTTTTGGATCGGTGGATGATATATATTTCACGATGAATTTTGATTGGCATATATATTGCTACTTTCTAATGTTTCTCTGTGAGATATATATATATATATTCTCTAGATTTTTCCAAATATAAAATATATGTGTCCTATTATACACTCCCTAAATAATTCACTCATGCTCATGTATGTGGTTTTATAATCAAATTTTCATACGATTATTTTCAGAAATATTCATCCACCTGAAATACATATTTGTTTTCTAGTACTGAAAACTCACTTCACTGAATGGTGCAAACAAATCCTTATATTTCTACTGTAACTGACCCAATTTAACATCAATGCAAGTAGATTCCAAAGGGGCATGATGTGTATTTTGACGTTCATTTTTATTTAACACTGGTACATTACTATTTCTTCAGTTTTTGTACATCATAGTATATACATTTCATCCACAAGTTCACAAATTTAAAGACATTTGAAACACATTCAATCACTTCCTGCTTCAGTACACATGTATTCCTCCTTGCTTTTGACTGGTTATTTATTGAGACTTCTTTCCAAACACATTATTTTCGATTTCCATAATCAATTTTGAAGCAAAACTCACACACACTTTATGATAAACCACAACCCTAATATTACCATTAGATGTATAACTGGTTGGAATGAATGTATGTATGTCAATATGACATTTCCTGTGTATTTTCAGATATCAATTTATTCCAATTTCTAAAGTTGGAATCAGTTATATTATATATTCACACATGGTACACCTATTTGTGCCCCCAATACTAATTTATATCTCTTCTAAATATTGCTCCCAGAAATGGTGCAAGAAAGACTCATGTCACCTGATCTACATATATATTCTGTCAACAAAATGCAAAGTCACACTTACAATTGTACCAAAGCCTAAATGGAATGTGAGTATGGATTATGAAAATCACCCATGTCCAGGTTGCCTAATGCTCTCAAATGTCAATCCTATTGGTGACTACATATTTGTTTCTTCCTAAGATTATGTATTCAACCTCAAGCCTGTTGAAAATGTCTAATCCTATCAATCACTTCATCATTTGCCTGATTTCCTAATGTCTCTAATGATATCTGCTTTCCTACATATTTTCCCCAGTTCATCATTGTGACTGACTCTTCACATGTGCTGACATTTACATTTTCTGTCTACCTGAAACCCTATTGCTAAAGAACTTTTTGTCCAAATCCTATACTCACTCTTTTTTTCTAATCCTACCAACTATCTTCCTAATCCTACCAACTATCCTTTTTTGACTGGATGTTCTCTTCGACATTCAATTATCCAAGGTACAAGGTCCTATGCCATAATGTATAGATTTATCTGAGACACATGTGCACAACATAATTCCGAGTGAAGTATCCCAATCAAGGATCCAATGCCCTTTTGGGCTTCAAATCTTACCTAGATTTGTGTTTTCATACATATATTTCACCTCTATATATACTTATAAATATTGCAGGTTCCCAGTACCATTATTCATGCAGCAGAATGATTCCTAACCCAAATCAAACATGTTATTAACCCTAACCATACTTTGTTTCCTCAATCTAACTTTACAGAAAAGCAAGGACAGAGTTGGTCTTATATAGAAATGTAAGAGATCTTCCACCTGCTGAGAACCTCAAAGGTCCATGCAGAAGTGAACCCTGGGGAAGATATAGAAAGCTATGAAGGACCTGAGAGAGCAAAAGTCATCTTTCATGACAAAAAAAAAAAAAAAAAAAAAACAGGTCAGGATGAAGGGGTGTGTCTGAAGCAGTCTATCTCTTCTTAATGTAGAGAAGATGGACCAAACCAGGCCTGTGTGGAGAGCTGTTCATGGGTGCCTATGTTTGATATACCATTCTTACTTGTGAAAGTGTCACAGGAAGTAGGGGCAGCCTCCATCTATTGGGACACTTGGAAGCAACTGTTAGGACAAAGAGGTTGCCAAGGCAGTGACCTCATTCAGTTCCTGAAGGAAGTAACCTATATCATTTTCTTGGTGATGGAACTCTCTGAACTTGGGATCCAGGATGCCAGGCACCCAGAGGCATTCCCAGTCACAGTCCCAGTGGCCACACATGTTTGGATTTACCAAGGACAGAATCGGTCTTTCTTGGTAACTACTGATGTGAGGATGGCCAAATTCCAGGAGAGCTCTGAAGAGGGGTCTTTCCTGAGAAAGCAGGTAGTGTCTCACTACTGAACTGAAACCCACAGTGCCTCCAACTTCATCCATGAAAAATGGCTAGATAAATACAATAAAATTTTTTAAATTCCCTTAACCAGGTGGCACTGGAGAACCTTTGGATGTCTTTTTCCTGGTCATGAGTGTACAAGAGAATGCCATGATTGACGGTATTTCATGAAAATGGTGTAGAACAAAGATGCCAGTAAGTTGGACCCTGCTGAGTAGTGGGCCTTTTGCAGTGGTGGGCAGGTGTGTGATAATACAGCTGTGGTGTGGCCAGGAGGGTTTTCCATTGCCTTCAAAATGGCTTGTGACTGATATGGTGCAGCCAGCAGACCCTTCTTGTTATATGGAGAGGTTTCCGGGCAAAGTTCAGAGTCAGATTTCTATGGACAAAGGGGCAAGCTTTGTGAGATAGAAGCCTGGTTGTTGCATTCTCCTGCAGACCCTGACCCACCACAAGTGACAGAACTCCCTCTAATACTGGGTCCCAGTTGAACTCATTGTATTTCATGAAGCAAATACCAAACTCCCAGTGCAGCAGCAAGAAACACCACGAAAAGTGGAGGATTACCAAATGGCTTCACAGTTCACACGGGGAGACACTTAGCACCAAGTGGCCACAGTTTACCTACAAATAGAATATTCAGCACTGCTGCCTCATGTTCATTAGAATACAAGAAACCATGTCCTCCAGGTCACGTAGATGCAGACCCAGCTTTTATGGTGTCACTAGAAAGGAAGCTAAATCTCCTTGCAACAACATATATTTAAAGTGCCAAAACTCAGAGGAAGTTTCTCAAGAAGTCTTTAGGCCGGCAGAGCTCCATGTTTTTGGAGTGTTTACCTGTTAGACCAGGACGCTAGAAAAGACCACTGACTCAAATTAAAATCAAATAAAATTAAGCTTATTATTTCCACCGGCCATGCTGCCTCTCCCTCCCAAAACGAAGGGAACAAGACAGCAACCCCAGCTTTCCTACAGCCCAGCTTTATAGCCCAGAAAGTTACACAAAAGGGGGGTTACAGATAACAGAACTCTGATAAACATCACACTAAAGGTAGTTTACAATTTTTTTGCTGTCCCTACATGAGAATTCATGAGGACCATTAGAGCCTCAGAGAGGGTTGTTGTCTTGCCAGAGAAGGCAAATATTTATGATGTGTCACTAAAGTTTCAGAGAGGGCTGCTATCTGGTCAGAGAGCCAGGCATGTGTGAGTTCAAGGCGCGGGCAGGCATTCCACGCAGGTTCAGAATTTGAAGTAATTAATGGTAAAGCCAAAATTATCTTTGCATGGCTTTGTGGCATGATGGCTCCCAATTTTAATAAAAGATCAGGTTGGGTCTACAATTCCCCCCTTTTCTCTGTGTCCCTTTCAAATCTTTGAGAGATTATGGGAAGAGCACTGAGGAAATTTTAATCCCTCAGGTAAGAGTCTCCAAATTTTTAGAACTCACCCAAAACCGATCTCGCTGATTTTACCCTTCTTAATTACTTATATTGATAGTCTATTTATCTTTCTCTCCATTGTTGTAAGAAGAGTGGCATCACTAATTTTTTCTTCTTCTGTCCTGAGACAGGGTGACGTAAGTGGGCTCGGCGTGAGGGACATGAGTTGCCTATTAGAAGTCAGTTGAGAGACATGAGTTGCCTTTTAGAAGTCAGTTCGGTTTGAAGTCAGGTTGGGGAAGAACAGGTTGTAAAGTCATCTGTGAATGGGTTCTTCTATGAGTGAAACAAAAACCATGAGTACTGGATAAATGTTGCAGCAGCTAGAACATGTCACTGTATAGACATTCCCTCACCAGTCTTTAATATCCCCAGTTATCAGGACTGTCAACTTAATATTTAACTTTAAGTGTTACAGTTGGCCCTCCCAATAAGACACAGTTTAATAATTTAATGTCATCTGATCTTGAAAAATCCTTTTACTAGTATGACCTCTGCGTCTAATAGAGAAACCTTTAATTCTGTTACTCAGGGCTGGATAATCGTACTAGCAAACACCAAGCCTACCTTTGTAGGTTAGGAATATCTGTAGGTCTTAAACTGAAAACTTCTGCCTGTGGCAGCTCTTCTTGATAGTCTCTTTTTATAAGTATTAGGCATTCCTGTGTGAGAATCCTTCTTTGTAGCCTCCAGTCTTACTTGTTTTGGGAGGATAAGATAAAGTGCATACCTTAAAATTTTATTATTATTATTATTATTATTATTATTATTATTATTATTATTATTTAATATGCCCAGGAGTGGCTGTATTTTGGTCTTAACTGTCTTTGCTAAGTATTTAAGATGAAGCAGTCAAACTGACTTTTGTTTCCATCTATTGTTAACAGTCAGCTGACCTTTTATGGGAGTCAATTCTGGGAAAACTTGAGAAGAGATTCTCAGTTCTGCTAGTGCCATTTGCGCTAGGTGGGTCCAGGTCTTGCTTGACCATTTGGCTTCCCTCAGAAGCATCATGGATGTCTCCTTTCTATGATGACTCTCCTCTTTGTAACAAATGCACTGATTGGCTTTCTGTTCTCCAGTGGTCTCATTAATCTCCCTGATCAGGAGGTTATGTGGCTCAGAGTTGCAAAGCTCTTTAGAGAAGTCCCCTGTTCCCTGGATTCAGACTGACTCAGAGGGCAAGAGCCAAATATTGGTTTTCTTGGCCCTTTTCATTTAACATTAATTTTAAATCCTAATCTTAAACATCCAGCAAATAAATTTTAACAGCCTTATATTAAGAGTACTGGGCTTTAATGTCTATAACTTTATAATTACCTTTTTATTAATTGGGATCTGTATTATTCTGTCTGTATTGTAGTTGATGACTTATTATCTTGAATAAACCCATGTTGTGTTCTTATAGCAACGCATTTGTAAAACACTAACAGGGAATCTTTAGATCACTTATAAGAAAATTTCAAACTAAAATTAACAAAAGTAAAAATACTTAGTTCGTGTAATATCTTCCCTGAATTTTTTGGCTGAGTTATACATTATATCCCCTGTTTGAGATCCTAGGAATATTGACAATAAAAAAAAACTTTTTAACATAACTTTAAAGAAATATTATCTGACCTACATGTTTCATAGTCATTCTCACATGTAGTAAGATGGGACACACAGCCTTATCTCAGGTAAGGCAGGGCTCTTTATAAATCTTAAGTATTTTAATTCTAAAGCTGATCTTTATTTTTAAATATCTTTTGACAAAGTTTACATAAATTGTTTGAGGTCACATGAACATTAGCTAACATCATATGATATCACATTTAAAACATGAATTAAAGAAATGCTGAAAGTTTTTAACCTTTACAAAGATTAGGCTCTAATTAACTTAAAAATACATTTAAATTGTTCCCCAATGTAAAAAGTAACATAAAAATTTACATATCTTATTGATAACAGGTAAATAAATCCACAATATATTTTTTACCACACAACTTCAGAGCACCAGCTTGATATAATGCTCTTTTAAGGTTTCTACCTTACAGACTTGCATACCTGTAAGATATGAAAACATTAATAGCATAACAATTACATTTATGTTTCTACATTAATCAAGTTTGGCTTTTAAAGAAATGGCAGTACAGTGCTCTAAAATAACAGTTCTTATTTAATCAGTTGTTTAATTTTTATGGTTGCTTGCTCTAGAAAACATAAATCTTAATAAACTCAATGTTATGGGTAAACTTATGTTTTAAGAAATTTTTGCCTCATTAACACATGACTGATTTTTACAATCTTATACAGAGTTTACAAAAAAAATACAGATCTTAGTAAATCAATCAGATATCTAACTAAAGTACTCATGAATGAGTAATCCCATATCAAATTTACTTTACTTATTTATCAAAAAGTTAGAGAAACGTATTGAACAGTGTAAACCATTATTATGTTGAAGGAAAGGTACTAGAGCCAAGGCATATTAGACATTTTGTAGATGTTAATATTTTGTTAGATGTTTGAACACCTAGAAAACTTTGTAAGCTTAAATTTAAAGACATTTGTTTTTATCTCTTTATCCAATTTAATTTGAAACATTTAAATCACGTGAATTAAAGATCTTTGGATCCACTTTTTAAAATTTGTTTTTATGAGCGCTTTATTTTATGAGCACTCCTTATATATGTTAATTTATGTATCATATAGATGATATACGGACATATGTATATATAGACATACAACACATAACAAAATTGTGCACACATAATAATAGTAAAGGCCTCGTAGCATTTCGCAGGTGAAATCTTTATTGCAATGTTTCAAGAAGTCCACAGTTGGTCAAAGATAGAACTGATCAGAAAAACATTAACCTAGGTCTGTATGCTCAAAATCATGAGGTCAAAAAACATAAAGTATCTCAGAAAATAATAAGAGTCCTAGAAAAAATGACTTGCCAGTAATTAGAAAATACCATACAATTTACCTTTTTTTCCCTTAGATCTCAAATCAGTCTCCTACAAAGCTTGCAGGCTTCTTTCATTTGCATTTCAACATAAGTCATGGCTGAGGTCTGGAAGGAGCAGGAAAAAAACTGCTATTCTGAACAGACATCTCAGGACTAAGGCATTTTAACCATAATTTTCAGGTTCGGATGTTGAAAATTATGATACAAGTTTAAGATACAATTCACAAAATTTTATATCTTTACATCTTGTTTGGTCAACAGACACCATACTATGATTTACTATCCATGTCCAAATTAATGCACTGGTACACACAGTGACATTTTCCCAGGCTACCCAATTCAAAATTGGTGAAAAAAAAAGACTGTATGATTGGGAAGTTTCTTGCCAACTTGGAAGTAGAGTTCTTCAGTTATCCATTGTAATTATTTAAGTTCTCTGGCATGAATTATCTGAAATCATAAACTAAACAATTACCTAAACCCGACTTTTAACTGCAAGATTGTGCAATGCTTCAAAAACCCATTCAGATACCAGATTGTTAAAATAAAACATCATCATTTCGACACACATTCAGCTAAGATCATTCCCAAAAAACAATTTATAATATCAACACATTATTGCACATGCCTAAAAGGGCCAGAAAGAAAGACACAATACAGACCAAAAGGAGGTCCAGACTATGGCTGTCAGAGAGAACCCTTTAAACCAGAGCAGATAAGAGAAAAATCTCATACACCAGTGGGACCATAGCTGTCCCCACAAGGGGACCAGATGTTTTCACAGAGGGGCAACCTGAAATGTAAAATAAAGTGTCTCCATGGTGATTTTACTGCATTTAGTGTCACCTTTTTCTTTTTCTCTTTTTTTAACAAGACAGAGGTGGCATAATCCTTACAGTGCAGGGAAGGAAGGAGGTAATTCCCTGAATCAACAGGGCTTTGGCAGCTGCTGGGAGTCCCTCAGTTTCTCCTTTTACATACAGGATTAGCTCCTCTGATTCAGTTCCACACCAAGCATGCTCTATCTCCTAACATTTCAGTAGATAGGTCTCACAAAGTTCCGGGGCGGAGGGGGGGTACAAGATTTGTAACTTAAAGTTTGGTTCCTGACCTTGAAGCCAATTAATACCAATTTAATAATGAGGACTGGGTTTTGAGAAAAAGAAAAAAGGAGGTTTATTGCTTGGCTAACAAAGGAGAAACACAGGGGACTCTGCCAAAGTTGTGACTCTCTTTATCTGGAGGGACAAGGGGTTTTAAAGGAGTTTCACTTGTTAACCTGGGAGATACTCTGTTCTTAGGTCCCCAGCAGGCATTTCCCTCTGCAATGGGTGTGCTCCAGGCAGCCAGCTAGGGGCTTCTATCATCCTGCTTCGCAAAGGGGGATAAAGTTCATTGCAGTTCCTTAAAACACAGTCCAAAGGGGTGTCAGGCTTACTCTCTTTATTTCTGATTTTCATGTCCAATATACTTAAGTTTTTACCACCAAAATCACACAACAAAACGAACAAAAACAAACAAACAAAAAAACAAAAAATAGAACACAGAACACAAATAAACAGAAACCCGGTGGCTAAACACAGAAACAGGGGAACAGTGCAACATCTTGCTAAAGCTCCAGGGTAGAAGCGCGTGCGTGCTCATCGCCACCTCTCTACAGTTCCAGAGGAATTCCCTACAGAACAGAACAGAGGACAGAATGATTCTCGTTACTGTTCTGCACAGAAGTATATGTGAGCCTCCCCGTGCCACATCTCTGTCATCAGAAGAGATCTCCCTTAACTGGATATCAGATGTTATAAAGGAGCCACTTACCTATGGAGGCCTCCTCCATCAGGTGCTTGCTAATAGTTTTAGTGCAGAGGTTCACTGTAGTGCTCCCTGGACTAAAGGCTCTTTTCCAAATATAAAGAAGATGGACCAAATCAGGCCTTCGTGGAGAGCGGTTCCTTGGTGCCTATGGTTGATATACCATTCTAATTTGTGAAAGTGCCACAGAAAATAGGGTAAGCCTCCTTCTCATGGTACGCTTGAAAGCAACTGTTTGGATAAAGTGGTTGCCAAGGCAGAGACCTAATTCAGTTCCTGAAGGATGAGACCTCACCTCAATCCCTTGGTAATGGAACTCTCTGAACTTGGGATCCAGGAAGCAAGGCACACAGAGTCAGTCTCAGTCCCAGTCCCAGTGTCTCACTTGCTTCAATTTAGCAAGGACAGAGTCAGTCTTTCTTGGTACCTACTGATGTGAGGATGGCCAAATGCCAGGAGTTCTCTGAAGAGGGGCCTTTCCTGAAAAAGCAGGTAGTGGCTCACAGCTGGCTCCTGAACACTTCACAAAGTTGGACAAGGAGACCAGATCTGAGACAGGACACGCCATATTGGGGGAACATAGTATGGCCCAGCAGTCAGAGGATACTCTGGAGAGTGAGAGACCTACTTGGGGAAGGAGGTGCCTTTGTGGGTGTAGATGTGTGTTTGTGGTTTTGTCTCATGTTCTGAGAATAGGCAGGAAAGTCGGTTTGTTTGGTTTGGAGTGAACTGTTTCTAGTAAGTTGTTTCACAAGGCGAGTGTTTCTATGTCTGTGTATCCCACAGTGTCCGTGCTTGTAGACATTAGAAAAGAGAATGCATCAATGGATGTTTCCTGTCAAGTAGAAAGCTTCCCAGCATTCATCCTGCCCAATTTATGAATGCACTAGGGCTTGCCTTATCGATGGGCAACACCTGCTATTTTCCTAAGTTCATGTTTTCTTCCTGAAATCTAGCCACTCTCCAGAATAGGTTCATGCATTTGAATCCAGGATATGTACCACCTCCAACCACTGTGACATGGACATGTACTGGATAGCTGAAGAGAATGGCAAGCATCTCAGAAAAGTCAGATATCAGTGTGACCCGGAAAGTCTCAGTAGAGAAACCCTGCAAAGGGCCTTTTGATTACCTATTGTTCTGTTGCCCTGAATGTCAGGAAGTTCTTTGCCTCAGGCCACGCTTTTGTGAAGCCTGAAGAAAACAGTTTTCAAATGGAAATGAATGGGCATCACCTGTGGCTCTTTGCTCTTGGCCCTGTGTGAGCCTGTGGCTTAGATTATCAGCACCTGATGGGTCTAAAGAAAGATCCCTTGTGTGGATCCATAATCAAAATGGCCAAAAAATCAGTCATTGTTGATGAAGTCGTTCGCATTCCTCTGTAAGGTTCCTGACCTCCATCAAGTGAGAAAAGGGATCCATTGGGTCAATTGAGTTCTTCAAAGCCCTGCAGATGCTAGCCCATAGGTTCTTGGGTTTTCTTATGAATCCAATTCAAATAAAGACTCTAAACCCCACAGACAGTAGGCCTCAAATTGAAGAACAGAGCTGTATTAATGGCAGGCATATTTGATCACTCCTGGTTCACAGGAAGGGTGTCCAGGCCACTCTGACTTTTGGCAAATGAGGGAAAAGGGAGATTATTTGGGACACTGTCTTGTGCTGCGCCTCTCATGGAATCCTCCTGACAGAAGTTATGATGAGTGTCTATTTGGAAGAAGATGAGTGCCATTTCGGAGTGTTTTGGTTTTAATTGTGGGCATTTGTGTGGCGGTTGGTAGAGATAATTGGGTCCACCTTGTCTTGAATTTTGGTGTGATTCCCCTTAGAGACTGTGTTTTGGAACTGACCTCTGAGAAGGTACAAGGTCCTGTGTCATTGTATATCCATAATTCTAGGACATCTCCACGGAATGTAATTCAAAGCTAAGTATACCAATCAAGGACCAAATGAACTTCTGGGCTTCAAATCTTACCTAGATTTCTGTTTTCATACTTATATTGAAAGGTTAATAAAATAGGTACTTGTCACGTCCTGTTTTTCTGTATGCTTAATAAAACACTGTTGAAATCTTGAGAACTGTTTGCTCTTCTTGTTCCCAGAATGTGCTGCCCCCAACTGCCAAACTGCAGAATGTACTCCATCAACCATTTGCACGCAAACCGCCCACTCGCCCTTAACCATCAATAAACTTCCCTCCCTGCCCTCTCCAAGGAAAATATATAAGCACTTCTTAAGCTGTTCTCAGGGCTCTCTGCTCTATTCAACTGATCTCTGAGCCCTTGCATGCCGGACTCCCAATAAACCCTTTGAGGTTGCATTAGACAGTCTCTTGGTGGTCTCTTCCAGCGACGCTCACCCGACCTTTACTTCTGGTGGCCCCAGCGAGATCCGGCAGCTGCAGATGAAAGACCCCCAATGGGCTCCTCTGGGGGTAAATAAGGCCCCTCTTTCTGGTTTCAGGATTCAGGTTAGGGTTTGACAAAATGGCTATTGGTAAAGAGAGTGAGCTCTCTCCCACGGTGGCTGACACACATGTCACAGAGCCACAGGCCATGTTCCTGTGGGATGGACTCGGGAAATCGAAGAACCATAGTCTCCTCGACTCAGTGATATTTTCTTTCAGATTTGGAATTGGCAGCCCATCAGGATTTGCCCGCTACTCAGTCCTGGTCTCAGTATTGGACGTCCATTGTCTGTCTTTATTGTCTTGTCTTGTCTGTGTCGTGTGTCTTTGCTTTCACTGTCTGTGTATATTTCATTATGGGACAGAGCACTTCAATGCCTCTGTCCCTGACCCTTAATCACTGGACCAAAGTCTGCTTAAGGGCTCAGATTCTTTCTTTTTCATTAAAACACCAGACCTGGCAGATTCTGTGTCTCAGAATAACCCACCTTTGTAGTCGGATGGCCCCTAGAAAGATGTTTCTACTTCGCACTAATTTGAAAAGTCTGAGATATTGTCTTTCAGCCGGGGCCACATAGCCATCCAGATCAATAGCCATATATCTTAACTTGTCAGGACCTCTGCTAATCTCCTCCTCCATGGGTGAAGCCTTTCCTTGTCCCTGCACCCACTCCTACTCCTTCCCCTACGATTCTATCTCTCAAACTCTCTGCTCCTCAACCTCCACCCTCTGTTCTCCCTGAGTCTCAAGACTCTACTCGTCCTTATCCTCTGCCCTTGTCCCCCAACCCCCAAAACCCTGTAAGTAATTCCCCTGCTGCTTACTCAGCCTCTCCACCATTCGAGGAAGCCAGGATGGCCCAGCACCCTCCAGATGACTGTCGAATGGCACACACAGCCCCTCCTTCCCTAGAGGAAGCTGGCCCGGCTAAAAAAACTCAGAGAACTCGCCAACGTTTTCACACCTGCCTACTTGGGATGACTGCCAACAACTCCTAGGGACTCTCTTCACGACAGAGGAATGAAAGGAAAAACCTCCTGGAAGCTAGAAAAAAATATCCTCGGACTTGATGGGCGACCAACACAACTTCCCAACATAATCAAAGCCGGCTTCCCCTTAAACCAACCCAACTGAGACCCCAACACCTTTGAAGATAGGGAGCATATGTCCAATTATTGCCAGGCTCTAATAGCGGGTATCCAAGGGGCCACTAGGTGACCAACTAATTTGGCCATGGTAAGAGAAATTATTAAAAGGCCTGATGAATCTACCTCTATGTTTCTAGAGAGAATTATGGAGGCATATAAGAGATATACTCCTTTCGATCCTCAGGCAGCAGATCAAAAGGCATCTGTCATGATGGCCTTAATTAGGGAAGCTGCCATGGATATTAAAAAAAAAAAGTTAAAAGAGAGATTTAGTCAGAGAAGCCAAAAAAATATACTATAAAAGAGAAACAGGGAAAAAGAAAGGGAGCAAAGGGATGATGAGAGAAGCAAAAGAAAGACTAAGGCATTGACTTAGATCCTGGTCACAACAAGAAAGAGGCCAGAAATTAAGACATAAGGTGACAGGAAGGGATACCTGGGCCCGTGCCAGAGGCCACCCCTGGCCTCAGATCAATGTGCCTACCGTAAAAAAAAAAGGACACTGGGCCAAAGAGTGCCCTATAAAGAGACAGACACGCCAGCCAGCCATTCTGACTCTGGAGGATGACTAAGAAAGTTGGGGCTCAGATTCCTTCCCCTAGCTCAGGGTAACTTTTGAAGAGTAGGGGACCCCAGTAAACTTTGAAATGAATACAGGAGCAGTATACTCAGCCCTTAGGGCCCCATTGGGCCGTCTATCAAATAAAAGGTCTGTAGTTCAAAGGGCTAATGGCAGTAAATATCGGGCTTAGACTACTAAGAGGACCATGGACCTGGGGAAAGGAAAAATCCATCACTCCTTCCTAGTAATCCCAGAATGCCCGCACCCATTGATGGGCAGAGATCTGCTCACCAAGCTCTGGGCCAAAATAACTTTTAACCCTGAAAGCCCCCAAAAGAAATTTCTAAATCCTTCAGTAAAAACTCCTATAGTCACGGCTGTAACTATATTAGTAGAAGATAAACATCCACTCTTCACACCCCCCAAGACTGATCAAACAGGCAAGCTACCGCAGAAATGGATAACAGATAACCCAGATGCCTGGGCAAAAACTGCTGTGTTAGGCCTGGCCGTGAAACAACCTCCAATAACAGTGGAGTTAAAAACCTCAGCCTCCCCAATCAATGTCAAATAATATCTTCTAAGCATAAAAAGCTAAAGATGGGATAAGGCCCTATATTCAGAAATATCTGGCCTTAGGGGTCCTAAGGCCCTGTCAATTGGCCTGGAACACTCCCCTGTTATTAGAAGAAAAAGCCAGGAACCGGGGACTATCAACCTGTTAAAGACCAAAGAGAGATCAACAACAGAGTGCAGGACATTCACCCCACAGTACCTAATCTGTTCCAACTGCTTAGCACTCTGAACCCTGAGCAGAAATGGTATACTGTTCTGGACTTAAAACAAGCTTTCTTTTGCTTGCCTCTGCATAAAGATAGTCAGTTGCTGTTTGCTTTTGGGTGGGTAGACCCAGAAACCGGAAAGTATAGTCAACTAACTTGGACTAGACTCCCAGAGGGGTTCAAAAACTCCCCCACTCTCTTTGATGAAGCCCTCCACAGAGATCTCAACAATTTCAGAACTACACACCCCGAAGTCACCCAGCTTCAATACGTGGATCACCTGCTACTGGCATCCAACACCAAGGAAAACTGAACTGGGACCCAAGCACTATTATCGGAGCTTGCTCAACTCGGGTATAGAGCTTCTGCCAAAATTGCCCAATTTGCCAGCAAGAAGTAATCTTCCATGACTATTTCCTCAGGCGCGGTAAACGATGGCTCACTGAGCCCAGAAAACAAACCGTTGAGCAGATACCAACCCCATCTTACAGCAGACAACTAAGAGAGTTTCTTGGGATTGCTGGGTTTTGCAGGTTATGGATAAATGGGTTCGCGTCCTTAGCTGCTCCTTTATACCCGCTGTTAAAGGGAGATGCCCAATTCCAATGGACCCCTGAGTAACAGGAAGTTTTAGATAACATCTAAGGACACTGACACTGAATGCCTCAACTTTACTGAGCTCAGCCTGCAATTACAGAAAGCCCTACACTAAGTTAAAAATGTACGTCAACTCACTCACCTTGGTTCAAAGAAACTGCAGGCACTCCTGTAGGATTAAGAACAGAGTTTTCCACTAACCAACACACAGCGAAAGAAAAAAACTGAACCGGTAACAAAAGCCTGTTGGGTCAGTCAATTGTTTAATGCTTACCCTTCCAAGTTTCTTAGAGGAAAGCACCTATGAGGAACCAGACCAGGAAAATTCTGGGAAGTGGACATTACTGAAATTAAGCCAGCAAGGTATGGACTTAAATATCTCCTAGTCTTTGTCGATACATTTTCAGGATGGATTGAAGCCTTACACACACACACACACACACACACACACACACAGGAAAAAAAAAAAAAAACAACGGCCCAAATGGTTCTCAAGAAGATCCTGGAAGATATTTTTCCAAGATATGGTCTGTTTAAGGTAATAGGGTCTGATAATGGACTTGTGTTCATGGCCCAGGTAAGTCACGTGTGGATTAATTGTAAGTTACATTATGCTTATATACCCCAGAGCTCAGGAGAGGTAGAAAAAATAAATAGAAACATTAAAGAGACCTTAACAAAATTAAGCTTAGAGACTGGCATAAAAGATTGGACTATGCTCCTGCCTTATGCACTGTTTCATGCGAGAAATACTCCCTCAGTTTCTCTGTGTAACCTCACCCCCTATGAAATTCTCTATGATGCCCATCATCCAGCAAGGGACCTAATCCCCAACTCTAAGGCCTAACAATCCCTTCCACACCCCTTGCTTGACAGACTTAAAGCCATTGAAAGAACTCAGTGATAACTGTGGAAACAGCTGGCCACTGCCTACCAACCTGGGGACGAGGGGATTCCACATCAATATCAAGTAAGAGACTTCGTCTACATAAGACAACATCAGGTGTCATTCCTAGAACCCCGCTGGAAAGGAACATACCAGGTGCTACTTATAACACCTACAGCGGTAAAAGTAGACAGAATCACTTTTTGGATCCATGCCTCTCATCTAAAGCCTTCGCTGTGTCCAGACTCTGGTTGGAAACTGGAAAAGACTGGTAACCATTTCAAATTTCGTATTCGCTATGTGGACAAGACTGTAGACTCTCAACTTGGCCACCAGTACTCCTAACCCTCATCAGCCTGTTCAGCAGTGAAGGCTGATCTCAAATCCTACTAGACAAGAAGTATGGTATATCTCGCATATAGCCCCCTTAGGGACCTGGTGGCTATCTCTCCACCCAGACATTTTTCAGCTTGGTATACGTCTTTCCTATTGAGATAACCCTGATGAAGAGGATCCCACTAAAGTTTCATTAAATCCCTTCCGTTCCATAGATAATTGAAACAAACATTATGGATGCACAGAAACGCGAGCCAGATTCAGGTTGGCTAGCCTAGATTATGATGTATGCCCGGCGGACTATCAAAGCCACAAACAGCCATGGCTGTGTGGGGGAAAAGCCAACTTCTTGTGTAACTCATGGGGATGTGAGCATACCGGGGCTGCCTGGTGGAACCCAAATTCCTCATCACATTCAGTACACAGCATTGGCCATATTACCAATTAGACAACCAAAAGCTATGGCCCCCAGAGGGTTCTCTAGATCCTCAAATTCTGCGTGACATTTTTAACTTCGGCAAGTGCTCAAAAGGGGAAAATTCCCCTATGTGGAATCCTTTTCCCTCCTTCACTCACATCCTGTAGTATGCTTCTCCAATAGTTCCTCACCCTCAGTCTTCTGCTCTAGAGTCTCTGCTGTCACTCCCACCTCAGCAATGTGATTTCTCACCTCCAATTACTAGATCAAAAACCCAAACCTCTGCCAGTTCTCAGACCATTGCCCCCTTGCTGAGGTAGCAGGTACCGAGGTACCCCTCCACTCACTCACTCCTCTCTTTTTCTGTCTGTGCGTGCACTAGGTCCCACCAAGTCCTCTAAGAAGCTAAACCAAAGCTCAAACCAGCTGAGAAGAGCCCTCAGACCCCTATCCAAGATGTAATAAAAATGGCCTTTAAAGTTGCTTTGTCATCACTGAAAACAGGTTTCTAAAAATCTAAAGTCCCTCAGGGGTTTTTGGAATACTCACTCCCATCTTCACCTCTGCTCTACCTGTTCTACTGCTCAAGTTTTGTTCTAGGAAAATCCCAAACCCCTTTTCCATTATTCTTTTACATCTCATCTTCCTCATTCTCAGATCCACGGAGCTGCTCTCAGCCTCGCCTTCCCAGTCTTCCCCCTCTGTACCAGGTCCATAGATATGTCTTAAATAACCTTCTCCAGAAGTCTTCACCGAGGCTTACATTAGGTCTTTCAGCAAAAGAGTCCCTCTGAAAGAGTTCAATGTACATAAACTTCCACTTTTCGTGTTGCCCTGTTCTACTTGGCCACTGGCTGGAAAAATCACCACCCCTAAGCTTGACACCGCCTTACTAGGTTTTCACAAAATATGTGAACAAAGCCTCTGGCCTTGAGCTGGGGCTTCACAGAGATGACTACATTTCTAAGATAAAAAAGTTACCAACTGGGCTTCATGGTGACAGCTGGCAGGGAGAAAAAAAAGAGACAAAAAAGCTCTCCCTTTCCAATGTGTCCTTGAAAAGTTAACTTGCCCAGAACAGAGGAACAAAAACAGAAACAAAAACTGATTTTTGTGAATTTCTACAGACTGTGAACTTCTGATCCACTTCCCTTACATATTGGGTACAAATTCTAAAACTACCAAAACTTGGGGTTCAGGGGATTAATTGATTACAACAGAAGCAATGCCCTCTAAATCCGGATGCAACCAAATAAGGCTGTTTTCCTGTGTTTGGTGCTATCTTAGGTCCCTTTCCTTGTCCATCCCTACAACAGTATAATTCTATACACTTTAACATTATTTATGTTTTCATAAAATGGTCAATATATGTGATTTATTATGTAATGATGCAGATGTTTTCCAGAGTTCTCTATCATGACGTAGGTTCATTTAAAGATCAAATAGGGGGGCATACAACCCGGTTCCAGCGGGAACCTGTATCCCTCACTTTAGCCATCCTATTAGAAATAATAGTTGCTTAAGGGGTGGGCTAGTCCATGAGACACAACAAAGACACAATTAGAAGCAGAAATAGGCCAAACCTTAAAGACATTAAAAACCGACATCACAGCTTTACAGGAATTTTAACCTCTCTCTTTCTGAAGTTGTTTTACAAAGCAGGCGAGTGTTGGATCTCCTCTTCATGAGAGAAAGGTGCCTTTTTGCTTGCATTGAGGGAAGAATGTTGTTTTTGTGCCGACAATACTGGAGTTGTAAAAGAATCTATGAATAAATTAAGAAAACGACTTG
Organism: Callospermophilus lateralis; assembly: GCF_048772815.1. Taxonomy (NCBI): domain Eukaryota; kingdom Metazoa; phylum Chordata; class Mammalia; order Rodentia; family Sciuridae; genus Callospermophilus; species Callospermophilus lateralis. Next base: position 471,334 of record NW_027514838.1, on the reverse strand, counting down.
AAGAGCGTCAAAGAGAGACAGAGGCCCCAAAAGGGAGGTTTGAGTCTTGGTTCACATAGTGACCTGATTAACTGTGCTTTTATCTGCCATGGCCGGTCCATTAAAATTCCTCATATTATTGCTAACTGTAGGACCCTGTTTGCTCAACCGTGTAGTTTTCTTTCTAAACCAAATCGAACCTGTTATTAATCCTAACCATACACTGTTCTCTCAATCTAATTTTACAGAAGAGCAGGGACAGAATTGGTATTAAAATACAGGAAAATAGAGGATCTTCCACCTGCTGAAAACCTCAAAGGTCCACGTAGAAATGATCCCTGGAGAAGATGTAGGCAAGTATGAAGTACCTGAGAGAGCAAAAGTCTTCCATGGCAAACAACCTGCTCAGGATGAAGGGATGTGTCTGAATCAGCCACTCTCTTCTTAATGTAGAGAAGATGGACCAAAGCAGGCATGTGTTGAGAGCTGCTCCTGCATGCCTATGGTTGACATACCTCTCTGACCTGTGAAAGTGTCACAGGAAGTAGGAGCAGCCTCCCTCTCATGGGAACCTTGGAAGCAACTGTTAGGACAAAGTTGTTGCCAAGGCAGTGACCTCATTCAGTTCCAAAATTAAGTGACTTCACCTAACTTCCTTGGTGATGGAACTCTCTGAACTTGGAATCCAGGAAGCCAGGCACCCAGAGCCAGTCCCAGTTCCAGTCCCAGTGGTCAAACTTATTTTGATTTACCAAGGACAGACTCAGTCTTTCTTGGGACCTACTGATGTAAGGATGGCCAAATGCAAGGAAAGCTATGAAGAGGGGCCTTTCCTGAGAAAGCACGCAGTGGCTCACCGCTGGCTCCTGACGACTTCACAGAGTTGGCCAAAAGACCAGATTTGAGACAGAACAGGCTATTTCCAGGGAACATAATAAGGCCCACCAGACAGAGGACACTCCGGATAGTCACAGACCTACTTGGGGGAAGGAGGTGCCTTTGTGGTGTGGGTGTGGGTTTGTGGTTTTGTCTCATGTTCTGAGAATAGGTATGAAAGGCGGTTTGTTTTGTTTGGAGTGAACTGTTTCTAGTAAGTCGTTTGACAAGGCGAGAATTTCTATGTCTGTGTATCCCACTGTGTCCGTGGTTGTAGACATTAGAAATCAGAATGCATCAATTAATATGTCCTGTCTAGTAGAAAGCTTCACAGCATTCATCCTGCCCTATTTATGAATGGACTGCAGCTTGCCTTATTGATGTGCAACACCTGCTATCTTCCTTAGTTTCTGTTTTATTCCTGAATTCTGGCCACTCTCCAGAATAGGTTCATGGTTTTCTGTTTAAGATATGTACAACCTCGAAGCTCTGTGACATGACCATGTCCTGTATAGCTGAAGGGAATGGTGAGCATCTCAGAAAACTCAGATATCAGTGTGACCAGGAAAGTCTTAGTGGAGAAACCCTGCTTGGGGCCTTTTGTTTACCTACTCTTCTGTTGCCCTGAATGTCAGGAAGGTCTTTTCCTCAGTCCACCACTTTGTGAAGCCTGAAGAAAACAGTTTTCAAATGGAAATGAATGGGCATTACCTGTGGCTCTTTGCTTAATTGCTTTGGAAAGGATGTGTCTGAATCAGCTTATTTACCCTGTGTGAGGCTGTGGCTTAGATTCTCAGGTCCTGATGGATCTAAAGAAAGATCCCATGTGTACATCCAAAACCAAATGGCCAAAAGAGCAGTCCTTGTGGATGAAGTCTCTCGCCTTCCTCTGTAACTTTCCTGACCTCCATCAAGTCAGATTAGGGATCCTTTGGGTCAAATGAGTTCTTCAAAGCCTTGCAGAGTCTAGCCCATAGTTGCTTGGGTTTTCTCAAGACTCCAATTCACATAAAGAATCCAAACCCCACAGTCATTTGGCCTCAAATTGAAGAAGCGGAGCAGTATTAACGGGAGGCCTATTTAATCTCTTCTGGTTCACAAGAAGGGTGTCCAGGCCACCCTGAATTTAGGCAAATTAGGTGCAAAAGAGCTTATTTTGGACACGGTCTTGGGCTATGCCCCTCATGGAAAACTCCAGCCATAGTGGAGTTTATTGTGAGTGTCTATATGGAAGAAGATGGGCGCCACGTTGGAGTGTTTTGGTTTAAATTGTGGTCATTTGGGTGGCGGTTGGAAGAGATGACTTGGTCCACATGTTCTTGAACTCTGGTGTGATTCCCTTAGAGTCTGAGTTCTTCAACTGACCTCAGAGAAGTATTGCCATGAATAGTGTTGAGATTTTTGGAAGCCAGGCATGAGCATCGCCCTTGGAAACTGAGTTCTAGGCCCAGGGTGGCTTTCCACAGAGCACTGAGCCTCTCAGCCAGGATACCACAAATTTTATTCTGAAAAACTTGACACCCATAGTTGAGAGTCAAAACTCATATGGACCTCACATTGTAGACCTAAATGGGCATAACATCATATGATCTTCTGGCCACTCTTTGGGAAGCCTTACCTGTGAGTGTTCTCCAGAGATTTCATTGAAATGAGCTTCCTAAACATTTAATGGTTCCTGAAAAAATTGAAACTCACAGTGCCTCCAACTTCATCCTTAAAAAATGGCTAGATAAATACCATGAAATTTTTGAATTTCCCATCACCAGGTGGCACTGGAAAACCTTTTGATGTCCTGTTGCTGATCATGAATATACCAGACAGTGCCTTGATTGACTGGGTTTCATGTAAATGGTGTAGAACAGAGATGCCAGTAAGTTGGACTTTGTTGAGTAGTAGGTTAGAGCAGTGGTGGGCAGGTATGTGATAAACATCTGTGGTGGGGCCATGTGAATCTTCCATTGGCTTCCAAATGGCTTGTGACTGACATGGTGCAGCCAGCAGAACCTTCCATTTAAAGGCAAGTTGTTATATGGAGAGGTTTCAGGACATTGTTCAGAATCAGGTTGCTATGGTCAAGGGGGCAAGATATGTGGGATAGGATCCTGGTTCTTGTATCCTCCTGCAAAACCTGACCCACCATACATGACAGAACTTCCTCTTGCATTGTGACCCAGTTGAACTCCTTGTATTTTGTGAAGCAAATACCAAACTCTCAGTGCAGCAGGAAGAAACACCACGAAAATGGAAGATGACCATATGCCTTCACAGTGCACACCGGCACACATTTAGCCCCCAGTGGCCACAGTTTATCTAAAAAGAGAATTCAGCACTGCTGCCTCATGTACATTGGGAAATAAGAAACCATGTCCTCCAGGTCTCATAGATGCAGACCAAGCTTTTATGGTCTCCCTAGAAAGGAAGCTAAAGCTCTTGACAACAACATATTTTTCAAGTGCCCAACCTCACAGGCAGTTTCTCAAGAAGTCTCTAGGCCAGCAGACCTCCATGTTTGTGGAGTTTTTACCCTGTCCCATACTTTTGGAAACTACTCTACCACTTCCAAGGTTGTGAGCTCCTGAGCATATTGCATTCCACAAATTTATTCACAGATTTTCTAAATCTTCTCCTCTAATTGTGTCTTACTTGGGGTGAAGGGATTGTCAAGGCATTGTTCTGGTTGAGAGTGGGAATAATTTTGTGTAGCACATATTTACATACACATTGGATTCATTGTTCAATTTTCCATTCGAAATACTGAATCCTTGACACTAACCCATACCCTACTAGACTCTGACTATTAATTCTAATATGATGGAGAAAAATAACCGAAACAGAATAGAAATACTAGCACTTCAGAAGAGGCATGGTGTATAGTTGGTCTTGCCTTTTGTATGATATAGGGTAGGAGTTATAAATCTTGTCAATTTTTTGTTGAAATAGTTCTGCATGTGTTTTTAAAGTTAACACATCTGTGAATTCCTGTCTCCATTTTTCTGTAGCCTATTCAGCACATGTATTTTTATAAGCACATATAGAATCCTACCTGGTATCACACGTATATTCTTGAGAGGTGGCTAACTTGGCAGATACAAAGTGTGAGAAGAGATCACTCCTCATTAATACTTTTGGAACTGAAAATTCAGACTATGAGTGAGCTTCTTAGTTCAAGAACATTATACATAAATCCATGTTCAGTAAAATTAATATTTTTGGATCTGTGGATGATATATATTTCACAATGAATTTTAATTGGCATATATATAGCTACTTTTCAATGTCTCTGTGTGTGTTTTGTGTGTGTGTGTGTGTGTGTGTGTGTATATATATATATATATATATATATATATATATATATATATATACTCTCTAGATTTTTCAAAATATAAAATATATGTGTCCTATTATACACTCCCTAAATTCATTCTTGTTCATGTATGTGGTTTTATATTAAACTTTTCATAAGATTATTTTAAAAATATTCATCCACCTGAAATACATATTTGTTTTCTAGTACTAAAGAGTTACTTCAGTGAATGGTGCAAACAAATCCTTTTATTTTTACAGTAGCTGACCCACTTTAACATCAATGCAAGTAGATTCCTATGGGACATGATGTGTATTTTGACGTTCATTTTTATTAAACACTGGTACATTACTATTTCTGCAGTTTTTGTACATCATAGAATATACATTTCATCCACAAGTTCACAAATTTAAAGAAATTTGTAACACATTCAATCACTTCCTGCTTCAGAACATATGTATTCCTCCTTGTTTTTGACTGGTCATTTCATGAGACTTCTTTCCAAACACATTATTTTCGATTTCCATAATCAATTTTGAAGCAAAATTCACACACTCTTTATGATAAACCACAACCGTAATATTACCATTAGATGTATTACTGGTTGGAATGAATGTATATATATCAATATATAATTCCTGTGTATTTTCAGATATCAATTCAATCCATTATTTAAAGTTGGAACAAGTTATATTATTTATTCGCAGTATGGTCTATTCATGCATTATCTCTATATTCATACATACATGGTACACCTATATGTACCTCCAATACTAATTTATACCCCTTCAAAATATTGCTCCAAGAAATGGTGCAAGAAAGACTCATGTCACCTGATCTACATATACGTTTTATCACAGTAATATTCTGGCCACAAAATGCAAAGTCACACTTACGATTGTACCAAAGCCTAAATGGAATGTGAGTATGGGTTATGAAAATCACCCATGTCCACGTTGCCTAATGCTCTCAAATGTCAATCCTATTGGTGACTACATATTTGTTACTTCCTAAGATTATATATTCAATCTCAAGCCTGTTGAAAGTGTCTATTGCTATCACTCACTTTATACTTTGCCTGATTTCCTAATGTCGCTATTGATATCTGCTTTCCTACATATTTTCCCCATTTCATCACTGTGACTGACTCTTCACATGTGCTGACATTTACATTTTCTGTCTACCTGAAAACCTATTGCTAAAGAACTATTTGTCCAAATGCTATACTCACACTTTTTTCTAATCCTATCAACTATCTTCCTAATCCTACCGACTCTCCCTCTTTGAATGGTTGTTCTCCTCAACATTCAATCATCCAAGGTATCAGGTCCTATGCCATTGTGTATAGATTTATCTGAGACATCTGTGCAGAACATAATTAAATGCTAATTATCCCAATCAAGGACCTAATGCCCTTCTGGGCTTCAAATGTTACCGAGATTTCTGTTTTCATTCATATATTTCACCTATATAATCTTATATATATCGCAGGTTCCCAATACCATTATTCATCCAGCAGAATGATCCTAACCCAAATCAAACATGTTATTAACCGTAACCATACACTGTTCCCTCAATCTAACTTTACAGAATAGCAGGGACAGAGTTGGTCTTACAATACAGGAATGTAGGAGATCTTCAACCTGCAGACAACCTCAAAGGTCCATGCAGAAATGATCCCTAAAGAAGATGTAGGCAGCTATGAAGGACCTGAGAGTGCGAAAGTCATCTTTCATGACAAAAAAAAAAAAAACAGGTCAGGATGAAGGGATGTGTCTGAAGCAGTCTCTCTCTTCTTAATGTAGAGAAGATAGACCAAACCAGGCTTGTGTGGAGAGCTGTTCCCGGGTGCCTGTGGTTGATATTCCATTCTAGCTTGTGAAACTGTCATAGGAAGTAGGGGCAGGATCCATCTCAGGGACCCTTGGAAGCAACTGTTAAGACAAAGTGGTTGCCAAGGCAGTGACCTCATTCAGTTCTAGATGAAGTGACCTATGTCACTTTCTTGTTGATAGAACACTCTGAACTTGGGATCCAGGAAGCCAGGCACCCTGAGGCAGTCCCAGTCCAAGTCCCAGTGGTCTCAAATGTTTGGATTTAAGAAGGACAGAGTCAGTCTTTCTTGGCAACTAAATTGAAGATGGACAAATGCCAGGAAAGCTCTGAAGAGGGGCTTTACCTGAGAAAACAGGCAGTGGCTCACCGCTGGCTCCTGATAACATCACAGTTTTGGCCAAGGAGACCAGATCTGACATAGCACAGCCTGTCTCGGGGGAACATAGTATGGCCCACCAGTCAGAGGACGCTCTGGATAGTCACAGACCTATTTGGGGAAAGAAGGTGCCTTTGTGGGTGTGTGTGTGTGTGTGTGTTTGATTTTGTCTCATGTTTTGAGAATATGTAGGAAAGTCGGTTTGTTTGGTTTGGAGTGGACTGTTTCTAGTAAGTCCTTTGAGAAGGCGAGTGTGTCTATGTCTGCATATCCCACTGTGTCCGTGGTTGTAGACAATAGAAAAGAGAATGCATAAATAGATGTGTCCTGTCTAGTAGAAATCTTCGCAGAATTCATCCTGTCCAATTTATGAATGGACTGCAGGTTACCATATGGATGGGCAACACCTACTACCTTCCTACATTCGTGATTTCTTCCTGAATTCCGGCCACTCTCCCATAGGCTCATGGTTTTGTGTTCAAGATATGTATCTCCTCCACAATCTGGGACATGGCCATGTACTGGATAGCTGAAGAGAATGGTGAATATCTCAGAAAACTCAGATATCAGTGTGACCAGGAAAGTCTCAGTGGAGAAAATCTGCTTTGGGATTTTGCTTACCTATTGTTCTGTTGCCCTGAATGTAAGGAAGGTCTTTGACTAAGGCCCCACATTTCCAATGCCTGAAAAAAACAGTTTTCAAATGGAAATAAATGGGCATCACCTGTGGCTCCTGGCTTAATTGCTTTGCAAAGGGATATGTCTGAATCAGCCTCTCAGTGCAGTTTGAGATTATCGCTTAGATTCTCAGCACCTGATGGACCTAAAGAAAGATCCCATGTGTGCATCCAAATCCAAAATGGCCAAAAGAGAAGTCATTGTGATGAAGTCTCTTGCCTTCCTCTGTAAGGTTCCTGATCTCCATCAAGTGATAACAGGGATCTTTGGGTCAACTGAGTTCTTCAAGCCCTGCAGAGGCTAGCCCATAGGTGCTTGGGTTTTCTTATGACTGCAAATCACATAAAGAAACTATACCCGACAGTCAGTATGCCTCAAATTGGAAAAGCGGAACAGTATTAATGGCATGCCTCTTTGATCAGTCCTGGTTCACAGGAACGTTGTCCAGGAAACACTGACTTTAGACAAATGAAGGGCAAGGGAGCTTACTTTGACATTGTCTTGGGCTGTGTGCCTCATAAAAACTTCCAGTCAAGGTTATGATGAGTGACTATATGGAAGAAAATGAGGGCCATGTGGGAGTGTTTTGGTTTTAATTCTGGTCATTGGTGTGGCGGTTGGAAGAGATGACTGGGTCAACTGGTCTTGAACTCTGGTGTGTTTCCACGTAGAGACTGAGTTTTGAAACTGATCTCAGAGAAGTATTGCCATGAATTGTGTTGGGATTTTAGGAGGCCACGCATGAGAGTCGCCCTTGGAACCTGAGATCTAGGACCAGGGTGGCTTTCCACAAAGAACTGGGAATCTCAGCCTGGATATCACATGATTTTATTCTGAAAGACTTGGCAGCCATAGTTGAGAGTCAAAAGACATAGGACCTCACATTGTAGACCTCAATGGTCCTGGCTTCAAGTGACCTTTGTCCACTCTTTGGAAAGCCTTGCCTGTGAGAGTTCTCTAGAATTTTTTTGAAATGAACTTTCTCAATATTTAATGGTTCCTGAATAATTGAAATCCACAGTGCATCCAACGTCGTCCTTGAAAAATGGCTAGATAAATAACACGAAATTTTTGAAATTTCCATGACCAGGTGGAACTGTAGAAACTTTCGATGTCCTGTTGCTTACCATGAGTGTACCAGACAGTGCCTTGATTGACAGGGTTTCATGAAATTTGTTTAGAACAGAGAAGCCAGTATTTTGGAGCCTGCTGAGTAGTGGGCCTAGAGCAGTGGTGGAGAGGTGTGTGATAAAACATCATGGTGGGGCCATTTGTATCTGCCATTGGCTTCCAAATGGCTTGTAACTGACAGAGTGCAGACATCAGACCCTTATATGTAAAAGCATCTTGTTATATGGCGTAGTTTCAGGGCAATGTTCAGAATCAGGTTGCTATGGACAAGCGGGCAATCTTTGAGAGATAGAAGCCTGGTTGGTGAATTTTCTTGCAGACCCTGACCCACCACACGTGACAGAACTACCTCAAGCACTGTTTCCCAGTTGAACTCCTTGTATTTCGTGAAGCATGAACCAAACTCCAAGTGCAGCAGCAAGAAACACCACGAAAAGTGGAGGATGACCAAATGGTTTCACAGTCCACACGGGGAGACAATAAGCCCCCAGTGCCCACAGTTTACCTACAAAGAGAGAATTCAGCACTGCTGCCTCGTGTTCATTGGAAAATGAGAAATGTTGTCCTCCAGGTCTCATAGATGCAGACACAGCTTTGAGGGTCTCACTACAAAGGAAGCTTAACTCCTGACAACAACCTATATTTCAGTGCCCAATTTCACTGGCAGTTTCTCAAGAAGTTTTAGGCAAGCAGAGCTTCATGTTTGTGGAGTGTGTACCCTGTCCTTACTTTTGGAAACTCCTATTCCACCTCCAAGTTTGTGCACTCCTGAGCATTTTCTATTCCAGAAATGTAATCACAGATTTTGTAACCCTTGTACTCTAATTATGTCTCCCTTGGGGCGAAATTAATGACAAGGCATTGTTCTGGATGAGAGTCAGAAGATTAATTTTTCTATTTTCCATTTGAAATTCTGAATCCCTGACACTAACCCATATTCTACTAGACTCTGACTACTAATCCAAATATGATGGAAGAAAATAACCCAAACAGTACATAAATTCTTGCAGTTCAGAGTTGGACTTGCCTTTTGCATGATAAAGGGTAGGTGTTATAAATCTATTCAATATTTAATTGAAATAGTTCTCCATGTGTTTTTAAAGTTAACAAATATGTGAATTACTGTCTCCCATTCTCTGGAGCTTATTCAGCACATGTATTTTTATATGCACAAATAGAATCCTACAAGGTATCACACGTACATCCTTGTGAGGTATATGACTTAGCAGATACAAGTGTGAGAAGTGATCACTCCTCCTAAACGCTGTTGGAACTGAAAATTCAACCTATGGGTGAGCTTCCCAGTGGAACAACATTATACATAAACCCATGTTCACTAAAATGAATGTTTTTGCATCTTTATGATATATATTTCATGATGAATTTCGATTGGCATATATATTGCTACTTTTTAATGTCTGTGTTAGTGTGTGTGTGTGTGTGTGTGTGTGTGTGTGTGTGTATATATGTATATATATATATATATATATATATATATATATACACATATATATATATATATATATATGGAGAGTATATATATATATATATATATATATATATATATATATATACTCTCCATATTTTTAAAAATATGAAATATGTGTGTCTTATATACACTCCCTAAATTCATTCATGTTCATGTATGTGGATTAATAATCAACTTTTCACAAGATTATTCTTAGAAATATTCATCCACCCGAAATACATATTTGTTTCCTAGTACTGAAAACTAACTTCAGTAAAAGGTGCATACAAATCCTAATATGTCTACTTTAACTGACCCAGTTTAACATCAATGCATGTAGGTTCCTATGGGACATGATGTGTATTTTGACATTAATTTTTATTCCACACTGGTACATTACTATTTCTTCAGTTTATGCAAATCTCAGTATATATATATTTTATTCACTAGTTAGCAAATTTATAGGCATTTGTTTCACTTTCAATCACTTCCTGCTCCAGAACACATGTATTCCTCTATGTTTCTTGACTGGTCTATTCATGAGACTTTTATCCAAATATATTATTTTCGATTTCCATAATCAATTTTGAACCAAAACTCACACACCCTTCATGATAAACCATAATCCTAAGATTATCGTTAGATATATAACTGGTTGGAATGAATGATTGCATATCAATATAAAATTTCTTATAAATTTTCAGATATTTATTCAATCCATTATTTAAAGTGGATCCAGTTATATTATTTATTCACAGTATGGTCTATTCATGCATTATGTCTATATTCATTGAAACAGGGTACACCTATTTGTACCCCCATACTAATTTGTAAGTCTTCAAAATATTGCTCGCAGAATTGGTGGAAGAAATACTCTTTTCACCTGATCTACATACACATTTTATTACAGAAATATTCTGGACACAAAAAGCAAAGGTCACACTTACAATTGTACCAAAGCGTAAATGGAAAGTGAGCATGGATTACTAAAAACATCCATGTCCAGGTTGCCTAATGCTCTCAAATATCAATTCTATTTTTGACTACATATTTGTTTCTTCTTAAGATTATATATTCAACTTCAAACCTGTTGACAATGTCTAACCCTATCACACAATTTGTACTTTGCTTGATTTCCTAATGTCTCTATTGATATCTGCTTTCGTATAGTTTTCCCCAGTTCATCATTGTGACTGACTCTTCACATGTGCTTACATTTACATACACTCTCTACCCGAAATCTTATTGCGAAAGAACTTTTGGTCCAAATCCTATACTCACTCTTCTTTCTAAACCTACCAACTACCTTCCTAATCCTACCGACTATCAGTTTTTGACTGGATGTTCTCTTCAACATTCAATATCCAAGGTACAAGGTACGATGCCAGTGTATATTGATTTATCTGAGACATCTGTGCTGCACATTACTCAAAGCTAAGTATCCCACTCAAGTCCCCAATGCCCTTCTGGGCTTCAAATCTTACCTAGATTTCTGCTTTCATACTTATGTTTCACATATATACTCTTGTAAATATCGCATTTTGCCAATACCATTATTCATCCCGCAGAATGATTTGTAACCCAAATTGAACATGTTATTAACCCTAACCATACACTGTTCCCTCAGTATAACTTACTTAAGAGCAGGGACAGTGTGGGTCTTACAATATAGGAATGTAGATGATCTTCCACCTGCTGAGAACATCAAAGATCCATGGAGAAATGATCCTTGCAGAAGATATAGGCAGCTATGTAGGACCTGAGAGAGCAATAGTCATCTTCCATGGCAAACAACCTGGTCAGGATTAATTGATAGTCTGAATCAGCCTCTCTCTTCTTAATGAAGAGAAGATGGACTGAACCAGGCCTCTGTGGAGAGCTGTTCCCTGGTGCCTATGGTTGATATACCATTCTAACTTCTGAATGTGTCACAGGATGTTGGGGCAGCCTCCATCTCATGGGAACCCTGGATGCAACTGTTAGCACAAAGTGGTTACCAAGGTAGTGACCATATTCAGTTCCTGAAAGAAGTGACCTCACTTCACTTCCTTGGTGATGGAATTCTCTGAACCTGGGATCCAGGAAGGAAGGCACCCAGAGCCAGTCCCACTCCCAGTTCCAGTGGGCTAACTTGTTTGCTTTTCCCAAAGACATAGTCAGTCTTTCTTGGTACCTACTGATGTGAGGATGGAAAAATGCCAGCAGAGCTCTGATGAGGGGCCTTTCCTGAGAAAGCAGGTAGTGGCTCACCTTTGGCTCCTGACAACTTCACAGAGTTGGACAAGGAGACCAGATCTGAAACAGGACAGGCCATTTTGTGGGAACATAATATGGCCCACCAGTCAGAAGACACTCCAGATAGTCACAGACCTATTTGGGGGAAGTAAGTGCCTTTGCCGTTGTAGGTGTGAGTTTGTGGTTTTTTCTCATGTTCTGAGAATAGGTAGGAAAAGTGGTTTGTTTGGTTTGGAGTGGACTGTTTCTAGTAAGTCGTTTGACATGGTGAGTGTTTCTAGGTCTGTGTATCCCACTGTATCCGTGGTTGTAGACATTAGAAAAGAGAATGCATCAATGGATGTGTTGTCTCTAGTTGAAAGCTTCCCCGCATTCATACTGCCCAATTAATGAATGGACTGCAGCTTGCCTTATGGATGGGCAACATCTACTATCTTCTAAAGTTCCTGTTTTCTTCGTGAATTCTGGCCACTCTCCAGAATAGGCTCATGGTTTTGTTTCCCAAATATGTAACACCACAAGATTCTGTGACATGGCCATGTGCTGGATTGCTGAAGGGAATGGGAGCATCTAAGAAAACTCAGATTTCAGTGTGACCAGTAAAGTCTCAGTGGAGAAACCCTTCTTTGGGCCATTTGCTTACTTCTATTTCTATTACCCTGAATGTCAGGAAGGTCTTTGCCTCAGGCCACCCCTATGTGTAGCCTGAAGAAAACTGTTTTCATATGGAAATGTATGGACATCACCTGTGGCTCTTTGCTTATTTGATTTGGAATGAGATGTGTCTGAATCAGCCTCTTGTCCTTGTATGAGGTTGTGGCTTTGATTCTCAGCACCTGATGGATCTAAAGAAAGATCCCATGTGCTTCCAAAACTAAAATGGCCAAAAGAGCAGTCATTGTTGATGAATATTTTTGCCTTCTTGTTTTAGGTTCCTGACCTCCATAAAGTGAGAATAGGGATCCTTTGGGTCAAATGAGTTCTTGAAATCCCTGCAGAGGCTAGCCCATATTTGCTTGGGTTTTCTCATGACTCCAAATCACATAAAGAATCTATACCCTACAGCCAGTAGGCCTCAAATTGGAGAAGTGGAACACTTTAACAGCAGGAATATTTGATCATTCCTGGTTCACAGGAAGAGTGTCCAGGCCATCATGATTTTAGGCAAATGAGGGGCAAGTGAGCTTATTTGGGCTCATAGAAACCTCCAGCTGGAGGTTATGATGAGTGTCTACATGGAAGAAGATGATGGCCCTGTGGGAGTGTTTTGATTTTAATTGTGGTCATTTTTTGGCGGATGGAAGGGATGACTGTGTCCACCTGGGCTTGAACTCTGGTGTGATTCCCCTTAGAGACTGAGTTCTGAAACTGACCTCAGAGAAGTATTGCCATGAATTGTGTTGGGATTTTAGGAGGCCACGCATGAGACTCACTCTTGGAAACTGAGATCTAGGCCCAGGGTGGTTTCCACAGAGGCCTGAGAATCTCAGCCAGGATATCACATGATTTTATTCTGAAAGACTTAGCACCCATATTTGAGAGTCAAAACACACATGGACCTCACATTGTAGATGTCAGTTGGCCTGGCTTTAGGAGACCTTTTGGCAACTGTTTGAGAAGCATTGACTGTGAGAGTTCTCCAGAGCGTTCATTGTAATGAACTTTCTCAACACTTAATGGTTCCTGAATGAATTGAAACCCACAGTGCCTCTAACTTCATCCTTGAAAAATTTCAAGATAAATACCATGAAATTTTTGAAATTCCCATGACCAGGTGGCACTGCAGAAACTTTTGATGTCCTGTTGCTGATCATGTGTATACCAGACAGTGCCTTGTTTTTGACTGGGTTTCATTAAAATGGTGTAGAACAAGAGAAGCCAGTAATTTGGAGCCTGCTGAGTAGGGGGGCTAGAGCAGTGGTGGGCAGGTGTGTGATAAAACATCATGTTGGGGCCATGTGAATCTGCCATTGGCTTCCAAATTTTTTGTGACTGATATAGTGCAGACATCAGACCCTTATATGTAAAGGCATCTTGTTAAAGGGAGAGTTTTCAGGGCAATATTCAGAATCAGGTTGCTATGGTTATTGGGGCAAGCTATGTGGGATACAAGCCTGGTTGGTGCATTCTCCTGCAGACCCTGACCCACCACACGTGACAGAACTCCCTCCAGCACTGTATCTCAGATGAACTTTTTATGTTTTGTGAAGCAAATACCAAATTCCCAGTGCAGCAGCAAGAAATACCACGAAAAGTGGAGGATGACCAAATGTCTTCACAGTCCCCACTGGGAGACACTTAGCTTCCAATGGACACAGTTTAGCTACAAAGAGAGAATTGAGCACTGCTGCCTCATGTTCATTGAAATATAAGAAACCATGTCTTTCGGTTACATAGATGCAGACCCAGCTATGATGGTCTCACTACAAAGGAAGCTAAAGCTCATGACAACAACATATATTTCAAGTGCCCAACCTCAGAAGCCGTTTCCCAAGAATTCTTAGGCCAGCAGAGCTCCTTTTTGTGGAGTGTTTACCCTGTCCTTTACTTTGGAAACTCCTCTACCACCTCCAAGGTTGTGAACTCCCGAGCATATTCCATTCCATATATGTATTCATAGATTTTCACACTTTTCTACTCTAATTGTGTTTTACTTGGGGCGTAGGTAATGTCAAGGCATTGTTCTGGATGTGAGTGGGAAGATTTTTGTGTAGCACATATTTACATACACATTGGATTCATTTTTCAATTTTCCATTTGAAATACTGAATCCCTGACACTAACCCATACCCTACTAGTCTCTGACTAATAATCCTAATATGATGGTGAAAAATAAGCCAAAAAGAGAAGAAACACAAGCAGTTCAGAGGACGCATTGTGTATTGTTGGAATTGCCTTTTGCATTATATAATGTAGGAGTTATAAGTCTAGTCAATTTTTTTGTTGAAATAGTTCTAAATGTGTTTTTAAAATTAGCAAATATGTGAATCCCTGTCTCCCTTTCTCTGTAGCCTATTCAGTACATGTATTTTTATATGCACATATAGAATTCTACCTGATATCACTCGTATACACTTGTGAGGTGGCTGAATTGGCAGATGCAAATTGAGAGAAGAGTTCACTCCTCCTAAACGCTGTTGGAACTGAAAATTCAACCTATGGGTGAGCTTCCTAGTTGAAAAACATTATACATGAATCCATGTTCAGTAAAATGAACATTTTTCGATCTGTGGATTATATACTTTTCATGATGAATTTCTATTGGCATATATGTTGCTACTTTTTTTTTCTTTTATTGGTTGCTCAAAACATTACAAAGCTCTTGAATATCATATTTCATACATTAGATTCAAGTGGGTTATGAACTCCCATTTTTACTCCAAATACAGATTGCAGAATCACATTAGTTACACATCCATATTTTTACATAATGCCCTATTAGTTACTGTTGTATTCTGCTACCTTTCCTATACTCTACTATCCCCACTCCCCTCTCTTCCCATCTTCTCTCTCTACCATACCTACTGTAATTCATTTCTCTCCTTGTTTATTTTCCCACAACCTCTTATATGTAATTTTGTGTAACAATAAGTGTCTCTCTCCATTACCATGCAATTTCCGTCTTCTCTCCCTTTCCCTCCCACATCATGTTTCTGCTTAATGTTAATCTTTTCTTCATGCTCTTCCTCCCTGCTCTGTTCTTAGTTGCTCTCATTATATCAAAGAAGACATTTGGTAATTGTTTTTTAGGGATTGGCTAGATTCACTAAGCATAATCTGCTCAGTGCCATGCATTTCCCTGCAAATTCCATGATTTTGTCATTTTTTAGTGATGCGTAATTCTCGATAGTATATAAAAGTCACATTTTTTTATCCATTCATCTATTGAAGGGCATCTGGGTTGGTTCCACAGTGTAGCAATTGTGAATTGTGCTGCTATGAAAATCCATGTGGCAGTATCCCTGTAGTACGCTCTTTTAAGGTCTTCAGGGAATAGTCCGAGAAGGGCAATAGCTTGGTCAAATGGTGCTTCCATTCCCAGCTTTCCCAGGAATCTCCATACTGCTTTCCAAATTGGCCACACCAGTTTCAGTCCCACCAGCAATGTACAAAAGTACCCTTTTCCCCACATCCTCGCCAGCACTTGTTGTTGTTTGACTTCATAATGGCTGCCAATCTCACTGGATTGAGATGGTATTTTAGGGTGGTTTTTATTTGCATTTCTCTTACTGCTAGAAATGGAGAGCATTTTTTTCATGTACTTGTTAATTGATTCTATGTCCTCCTCTGAGAAGTTTCTGTTCAGGTCCTTGGCCCATTGGGTTATTGGTTATCTTATTGTCTAATTTTCTAAGTTCTTTGTATACTCTGGATATTAGGGCTCCATGTGAAGAGTGAGGACTAAAAATTTGTTCCCATGATGTAAGCTCCATATTTACCTCTCTTATTGTTTCTCTTTCTGAGAAAAAATAATTCAGTTTAAGTAAGTCCCATTTGTTGATTCTTATTATTAACTCTTGTTCTATGGGTGTCCTATTAAGGAATTTGGAGCCTGACCACACAATATGTAGATCGGAACCAACTTTTTATTCTATCAGACGCAGAGACTCTGATTTGAATCTAGTTCCTTGATCCACATTGAGTTAACTTTGGTGCATGGCGAGAGGAGGGGATTCAGTTTCATTTTGTTGCATATGGATTTCCAGTTTACCCAACACCATTTGATGAAGATGCTATCCTTCCTCCATTGCAGGCCATTAGCTCCTTTATCAAATATAAGATAGTTGTAGCTTTTTGGATTAGTTTCTGTGTCCTCCATTCTGTACCATTGGTCCACCCGCCTGTTTTGGTACCAGTACCATGCTGTTTTTATTATGATTGCTCTGTAATATAGTTTGAAATCTGGTATCGCTATACTGCCTGATTCACACTTCCTGCTTAGAATTGCTTTTGCTATTCTGGGTCTTTTATTTTTCCATTTGAATTTTATGATTGCTTTATCTATTTCTACAAAAAGTTTCTATGGGATTTTGATTGGCATTGCATTAAACCTATAGAGAACTTTTGGTAATATCACCATTTTGATGATGTTAGTTCTGCCTATCCATGAACACGGTATATTTTTCCATCTTCTAAGATCTTATTCTATTTCTCTTTTTAGGGTTCTGTAGTTTGCATTATATAAATCTTTCACCTCTTTTGTTAGGTTTATTCCCAAGTATTTAATTATTTGAGGAAATTGGGAATGCAGTGTTTTGACTCATTTTTGTTTCAGAAGTTTTGTCGCTGATATACAGAAATGCCTTTGATTTATTCATGTTGATTTTGTATCCTGCCACATTGCTGCATTCATTTATGAGTTCTGGTAGTTTTTTCTGTAGACCCTTTTGGGTCTTCTATGTATAGAATCATGTCATCTACAAATAGTGATAATTTAAGTTCTCCTTTTCCTATTTTTATGCCTTTAATGTCTTTCATCTCTCTAATTGCTCTGGCCAGTTTTTCGAGAACTATATTGAATAGAAGTGGTGATAGAGGACATCCCTGTCTTGTTCCAGATTTTAGAGGGAATGCCTTCAATTTTTCTCCATTCAGAATGATGCTAGCCTGAGGATTAACATAGATAGCTTTTACAATGTCGAGGTAAGTTCCTGTTATCCCTAGTTTTTAAAATGTTTTGAACATAAAGAAATGCTCTACTTTGTTGAATGGTTTTTCTGCGTCTATCGAGATGATCATATGGTTCTTATCTTTAAGTCTATTGATGTTGTGAATAACATTTATTGATTTCCATATATTGAACCCTCCTTGCATCCCAGGGATGAATCCAAGTTGATCATGGTGCACGATTTTTTTGATGTGCCTTTCTATCCAATTCGCCAGAATTTTAATGAGGATTTTTGCATCTAGGTTCATCAGAGATATTGGTCTGTAGTTTTCTTTCTTTGAGGTGTCTTTGTCTGGTTTCAGAATCAGGGTGATGTTGGCCTCATAGAATGAATTCGGCAGAGCTCCCAGTTTTTCTATTTCCTGAATAACTTGAGAAGTATTGGTATTAATTCTTCTTTAAAGGTTTTGTAAAACTCTGCTGTATACCCATCCGGTCCTGGGCTTTTCTTGGTTGGTAGTCTTTTGATTGCTTCTTCTACTTCATCCATTGATATTGGTCTGTTTAAATTGTGTGTTTCCTCCTGACTCAGTCTGGGCAAATCATATGACTTAAGAAATTTATCGATGTCTTCACTATTTTCTATTTTATTGGAATACAGGTTTTCAAAATAATTTCTAATTTTCTTCTGTATTTATGTAGCATCTGTTGTAATATTGCCTTTTTCATCCCGTATGTTAGTAATTTGATTTCTCTCTCTTCTTCTCTTCGTTAGCATGGCTAAGGGTCTGTCTATCTTATTTATCTTTTTGAAGAACCCCTTTTAGTTTTGTTAATTTTTTCAATAGTTTCTTTTGTTTCAATTTCGCTATGATTTTAATTATTTCTTGCCTTCTGCTACATTTGCTGTTGTTTTGCTCTTCCTTTTCTAAGGCTTTGAGATGAAGTGTGAGCTCATTTATTTGTTTTTCTTTTCTATTTTGAGGAATGACCTCTAGGCGATGAATTTACCCCTTAAAACTTCTTTTCATTGTACCCCATAGAATCTGATATGTTGTGTCTGTATTTTCATTTATCTCTAAGAATTTTTTGATTTCCTCCTTTATGTCTTCTGTAACCCATTGATCATTCAGT
This sequence comes from Callospermophilus lateralis, assembly GCF_048772815.1. NCBI lineage: Eukaryota > Metazoa > Chordata > Mammalia > Rodentia > Sciuridae > Callospermophilus > Callospermophilus lateralis. The sequence goes on along the minus strand of NW_027514838.1, from coordinate 452,709 downwards.
AACATATTCTTCATTTTGGATGTGATGTATGATTTTTTCTTCCTTCTTTTATCATTGGTTTCCAGTTTCATTCCATTATGATCACAAAAAATTCATGGTATTATCTCCACCCCTTTATATTTACTGAGGGTTGCCCTATGGCATAACATATCGTCTATTTTTGAGAAGGATCCATGTGCTGCTGAGAAAAAAGTATATCCACTTGATGATGGTTGATATATTCTATATATGTCAGTTAAGTCTAGGGTATTGATTGCGAGATTGAGTTCTATAGTTTCTTTTTTCAACTTTTGTTTGGAGGATCTGTCCAATGGTGAGAGAGGTGAGTTGAAGTCACCCATAATTATTGTATTGTGGTCTATTTGATTCTTTAACTTGAGGAGAATTTGTTTTATGAACATCGCAGCACCATTATTTGCTGCGTGAATATTGATAATTGTTATGTCTTGTCGGTGAATGGTTCATTTTAGCAGTATATAATGTCCTTCTTTATCCCTTTTGATTAAATTAGTCTTGAGGTCGATTTTATTCGATAGGAGGATGGCCACCCCTGCTTGCTTACGAGGACCGTGTGCATGGTATAAATTTTCCCAATCTTTCACCTTCAGCCTGTGTATGTCTTTTCCATTCAGATGTGTCCCCTGGAGGCAATATATTGTTGGATTTTTTTTTTATTTCAAGTTACAAGCCTATGTCACTTTATTCGAGAGTTTAAGCCATTTACTTTTAGAGTTACTAATGATATATGGTTTGTACTGCCACCCATGTTTGCTTATATCTTTTTTTTAAATTAGTTTGTTTCTCCATGATTAGCTTTTCCCCCGCCCTCTGTCATTACTGAGGCACTTCTCACTCATGGTTTTCGTTGTTGATTTTCATTTCTTCCTCGTGTAGTGTTTTGCTCAAGATGCTTTGCAATGCTGGTTATCTGGCTGCAAATTCTTTTAGGTTTTGTTTATCATGAAATATTTTTATCTCGTTGTCTTACCTTAAGCTTAATTTTGCTGGATACATAATTCTTGGTTGGCATCCATTGTCTTTCAGTGTTTGAAGTACGTTGTTCCAGGATCTTCTCACTTCCAGCATCTATGATGAAAAATCCATTGTTAACCTTTTTGGTTTACCCCTGATTGTAATGATTCTAATCTGCCTCCTTTCTCTGGTAGATTTTAATATTTTCTCTTTGTTCTGTATATTGGATATCTTCATAACAATGTTTCTTGGCATTGGTCTACTGTGATTTTGTGTGCTCGATGTCCTGTAAGCATCTACAATTTGTTTATCCCTTTCCATTTTTATTTCTGGAAAGTTTTCTGTAATTATTTCATTCAGCAGATTTCTCATTCCCTTGGTTTGAATCTCTGTACCTTCCTCTATCCATATGACTCATTAGTTTTTTTTTTTTTATGTTATTCCATATCTCTTGAATGTTTTCTCATAATTTTTTACAGCATTTCTTTGTTGGCTAGACTTTTTTCAAGATGGTATATTTTGTCTTCATTCTGTCTTCTACTTGCTCTACACTGTTAGTGATACTCTCAATTGAATTTTTAATTTGGTTTATCATTTCCTTGATTTCTAGAATTATTGTTTGATTTTTCTAATAATCTCTATCTCCTGATAAAGATGCTTAATTTCTTATTTTATCTGTTTATGTAATTTATTTTCAATGCGTTCTATCACTGTTTGTTTTTGCTGTCTCGTATCCTCTTTAAGGTTCCATTCCATCTGTCTAAGGTATTCCTTGAGTTCTTTATATGACCATTTTTCTGATGACTCTAGGTGCTCTTGAATATTTAGGCTGTCCTTCATTGTTCGTACTCCTTTTCTTCCTTGCTTTTTTATGCTTCTCATGTTACTTCTCGTTCTGTTTGACTACTGAGTTACTGCTTACTCTTATAAATTTATTTGATGCTTGAGAGGAAAGATATTAGAAGGGAAGGGAGAAGTCACTAAAGAGAATGAGAGTAGGCAGGTAGAATTCAAGTAAGGGGGAATAAAAAAATTGAAATGAAATGAAAAGACAAAAAAAATAGAAAATAAAGAAAGAAAATTTTAAGTAATAATGATGATTAAAAAATTGAAAATTAAAATTTAAAATAATAATATTAATAATAATAATAATAAAATAAAAGAAATTAAAAAAATAAAAACATTTAAAAAAGTTAATGAACAACAACAACAAAAATGAAAATGAAAGAAAAAGAAAAAAATACAAATAAAAAAATAGTAATAATATATGCAGTCCTAGAGTTCAATTAACTTCTCTTCCAGTAGGTGGAGCTGTGCGCACTGGGCCAAGCTTCTCTTCTCAATAAGTGGGAACCAATCACTGTGCAGCAGCTCTTTCTCCCAGACTGGGCGGGTCTCCAACCCTGAGTGCCTAGGGCCTTCTCTTGTGCTTCCTCAAGCCAGGCCCCACTCACCTGTGACGCTCACCACAATACTGGTTACAAGCCAGGCCTCTGCTCCTGGTAGCCCTGTTTCCATGAACGGCTGGGCACACTCTCCTTAATTGCCTCCCTCAGACCCTAAGTTTGTAGAGCTTGGGGCTGAGAAACCCCAGCGAATTTGCTTGCCCTTCGGGAGCCATGGCCCCGGTAGGTGGTGTAAGAGACCTCAATTGTCAGCACTGGTGGGAGCGGTAGCCGGCAATTACACGCCTCGAGTCCCGAGCCAATCCTGATTCCCTAGGTCTGGGTATTGCGCTCCTTGGAGAGCTGGGAGGGGCCATTACGGCAGAGGTGGGAAGGGCCCTTGAGGTTTCCCTGCGGTGTTGAGAGAGATGGCAATGGGATAACATACTTGTCGCACTGGTTTCAATGAAGTTATCTCCTCCGACTGTGACGTCAGTTCGCTGCCATGGTGGTATACCATTAAAATGGTGACCGTTCGTTCCCTTTGCTGGGTGACCAATGCAACAGCTGAGTCCTGACTATCTCTCCCAAGCCCCATTTCAATCCTGTGGCCACTGCCTATGAAGGCTCAGTTGGCTTTTAACTCTGTCAATTCCGAAAGCCCGACCAATTATTTCAGCGGGAATGTTAGTGCTGAGTCACAAAAACCAGATGAATCTAAGCTTGAATGCAGCCAATCCGGGCTTTGTGTGTGTTCTGAGGGGCCCAGACTGTTCGCCCCAGATTCACAACAGGTCAATATTGCCTAGTGATTCTGAGCAAACAGCATTTAGACAGTTTACGACTCCCTATGCCCGCGCAGCTGAAGAGATCAGAGACTTGAATTCTCCATGCCTGCCTTCATAATGGATCTCCTGTATTGCTACTTTTTAATATCTGTGCATTTGCGTGTGTGTGTGTATATATATATATATATATATATATATATATATATATATATATACTCTTTAGATTTTTCAAAATATGAAATATATGTGTCTTATCATGCACGCCCCTAAATACATTCATATTCATATCTGTGGATTTATAATCAACTTTCAACAAGATTATTTTCAGAAATAATCATCCACCTGAAATACATATTGTTTCCTAGTACTGAAAACTAAATTCAGTGAATGGTGCATACAAACCCTAATATTTCTACAGTTACTTAGCCAGTTTAAAATGAATGCAAGTAGATTCCTAGGGGACATGATGTGTATTTTGACTTTCATTTTTATTCAATACTTGTACTTTACTATGTCTTCAGTTCATGCACATGATGGGATATATATTTCAGTCACAAATTAGAAAATTTATAGGCATTTGTTTCACGATCAATCACTTCCTGATTCAGAACACATGTATTCCTCCATGTTTCTTGACTCGTCTTTTCATGAGACTTCTTTCCAAACATATTATTTTTGTTTAACATCATCACGTGTAAAGCAAAACTCAAACACCATTCATCATAAACCATAATCCTAATATTACCATTAGAAATATAACTGGTTGGAATGAATGATTGTATATCAATATAAGATTTCTTATATATTTTCACATATCAATTCAATCCATTATTTAAAGTGGAATCAGTTACGTTATTTATTCATAGTATGGTCTATTCATGCATTATCTCTATATTAATAGACACAGGGTACACCTCTTTGTACCCCTAATACTAATGTATACGTCTTCAAAATATTGCTCCCAGAAATGGTGAAAGAAATACTCATGCCACCTGATCTACATATACATTTTATCACAGTAATATTCTGAACAAAAAAAAAAAACCATAAAAATGTCACACTTATGATTGTACCAAAGCCTAAAAGGAAAGTGAACGTGGATAACTAATAACATCCATGTCCAGGTTGCCTAATGCTCTCAAATGTCATTCCCATTTGTGACGAGATATTTGTTTTTTCCTATGATTATGTATTCAAACTCAACCCTGTTGAAAATGTCTAATCCTATCACTCACTTTATACTTTGCCTGATTTCGTAATGTCTCTATTGACACCTGCTTTCCTACATATTTTCCCCAGTTCATCATTGTGACTGACTCTTCACATGTGCTGACATTTTCATTCACTCTCTAAACGAAACCCTATTGCTAAAGAAGCTTTTTATTCCAAATCATATACTCACTCTTCTTCCTAAACCTACTGACTATCTTCCTAATCCTACTGACTATCCCTTTTTGACTGGATGTTCTCTTCTACATTCAATCATCCAAGGTACAAGGTCCTATGTCACTGTATTTCGATTTTACTGAGACAACTGTACAGAACATAATTCAACACTAAGTATCCAAATAAAGGGCCCAATGCCCTTCTGGGCTTCAAATCTTTCTTAGATTCCCGTTTTCATACATATATTTCACGTATATATTCTTATAAATATCGCAGGTTCCCAATCTCATTATTCTTACTGCAGAATGATTCCTAACCCAAATCGAACATATTATTAACCGTAACCATACACTCACTTTGCAGGAGAGCAATAACAGTGTGGGTATTAAACTACAGGAATCTAGGGGATCTTCACCTGCTGAGAAACTCAAATGTTCATGCAGAAATGATCCCTGGTGAATATGAAGGCAGCTATGAAGTACCTCAGAAAGCAAAAGTCATCTTCCATGGCAATCATCCTGGTCAGGATGGAGGGTTGTGTCTGAATCAGTCTCTCTCTTCTTAATGTATAGAACATGGACCAAACCAGTCCTGTGTGGAAGCTGTTCCCGGGTGCTTATGGTTGATATAACATTCTAACTAGAGAAAGTGTCCCATGAAAATCAGGACAGCCTCCACCTCATGATACTTTTGGAAGCAACTGTTAGGACAAAGTGGTTGCCAAGGCAGTGACATCATTCATATCCTGAAGGAAGGGATCTCACCTCACTTCCTTGGTGATGGAACTCTCTGAACTTGAAATCCAGGAAGCCAGGCACCAAGAGACAGTCCCTGTCCTAGTCCCAGTGGTCTGACATGTTTGGATTTACCAAGGACAGAGTCAGTCTTTCTTGGTACCTACAGATGTGAGGATGGCCAAATGCCAGGAAACCTCTGAAGAGGGGCTTTTCCTGAGAAAGCAGGTAGTGTCTCACCGCTGGCTCTTGAGAACTTCACAGAGTTGGCCAAGCAGACATGATCTGAGACAGGAGAGGTCATTTTGGAAGAACATAGAATGGCCCACCAGTCAGACGACACTCCAGGGAGTCACAGACCTACTAGGGGGAAGGAGGTGCCTTTTTGGGTGTGGGTGTGAGTTTGTGGTTTTGTCTCATGTTCTGAGAATAGGTAGGAAAGGCGGTTTGTTTGGTATGGAGTGGAATATTTCTATTAAGTCCTTTGACAAGGTGAGTGTTTCTATGTGTGTGTATCCCACTGAGTCCATTGTTGTAGACATTAGAAAAGACAATGCATCAATGGATGTGTCCTGTCTAGTAGAAAGCTTCCCAGCATTCATCCTGCCCAATTCATGAGTGGACGCTGGCTTGCCTTATGGATGGGCAACACCTACAAGCTTCCTAATTTCCTGTTTTCTTTCTCAATTCTGGCCACTCTCCAGAATAGTATCGTGGTTTTGTGTCCAAGATTTGTACCTCCAAGATCTGTGACATGGCTATGTACTGGATAGCTGAAAGAAATGGCTAGCATCTCAGAAATCTCAAATATCTGTTGACCAGGAAAGTCTCAGTGGAGAAACCCCTCTTTGTTCCTTTTGCTTACCTATTGTTCTGTTGAATGTCAGGAAGGTTTTTGCCTCAAGCCACCACTTTGTGAACCCTGAAGAAAACAGTTTTCAAATGGAAATGAATGGGAATCACCTGTGACTCTTTGCTTAATTGCTTAGGATTGGGATATGTCTGAATCAGCCTGTTGGCCCTGTGTGAGGCTGTGGCTTAGATTCTCAGCACCTGATGGATCTAAAGATAGATCCCATGCATGCATCCAAAACCAAAATGGCAAAAAGATCAGATATTGTTGATGAACTCTCTTGCCTTCCTCTGGTAGGTTCCTGATATCCATCAAGTGAGAATAGGGATCCTTTGGGTCAAATGAGTTCTTCAAAGCCCTGCAGAGGCTAGGCCATAGGTGTTTGATTTTCATGACTCCAATTCACTTAAAGAATCTAAACCCCAAAGCTAGAAGGCCTCAAGTTGGAGAAGCCAAGCAATATTAAAGGCAGGCCTATTTGATCACTACTGGTTCACAGGAAGAGAGTCCAGGCCACCCTGACTTTAGGCAAATGAGGGGCACGGAGCTTAGTTTGGACACTGTCATGGGCTGCGTCCCTTATGGAAACCTCCAGCCAGAGAATATGATGAGTGTCTATATGGAAGAAGATGAGGGCCATGTGAGAGTGTTTGGTTTAAATTGTGGATATTTGTCTGGCGGTTGGAAGAGATCTCTGGGTCCACCTAGGCTTGCACTTTGGTGTGATTCCCCTTAGAGACTGAGTTCTTTTACTGATCTCAGAGAATTATTGCCAGGAATTGTTTTGGAATTTTAGATGGCCATGCATGAGAGTTGCCCTTGGAAAGTGACATCTAGGACCAAGTTGACTTTCCACAGAACACAGGGAATCTCAGCCAGGATATCACATGATATTATTCTTAAAGACTTGGCAGCCATATTTGAGAGTCGAAACACACATGGACCATACATTGTAGACCTCAAGGGGCCTGGCTTAATCTGACTTTTCGCCACTTTTGGAAGCCTTGCCTGTAAGAATTCTCCAGAGTTTTCATTGAAATGAGCTTCCTCACCATTTAATGGTTTCTGAGTGAATTAAAATTCACAGTGCCTCCAACTTCATCCTTGAAAATTGGCTATATCAATACCATGAAATTTTTGAAATTCCCATGACCGGGTAGCACTGGAGAATATTTGGATGTCCTGTTGCTGATCATGAGTATACAAGACAGTGCCTTGATTGACTGGGTTTTATGAAAATGGTGTTGAACAGAGATGCCAGTAAGTTGGATCCTGCTGAGTAGTTGTACTAGAGTAGTGGTTGGCAGGTGTGTAATAAAACATCTGTGGTGGGGGCATTTGGATCTGCCATTGGCTTCCAAATGGATTGTGACTGACATTTTGCAGCCAGTAGACCCTTATATGTAAAAGCATATTGTTATATGGAGAGGTTTTAGGGCAATGTTCAGAATCAGGTTGCTATGGTCAATGGGGCAAGCTATGTGGGATAGAAGCCTGGTTGGTGCATTCTCCTGACGAACCTGACCCACCACACTTGACAGAAGTTACTTCAGCACGGTGTCCCATTTGAAATCCTTGTATTTCATGAAGCAAACACCAATCTCCCAGTGCAGCAGCAAGAAATACCACGAATAGTGGAGGATGACCAAATGGAATTACAGTCCACAAGGGGAGACACTTAGACCCCAGTGGCCACAGGTTACCTACAAATAGAAAATTCAGCACTGCTGCCTCATGTTCATTGGAAAATAAGAATCCATGTCATCCAGATCACATAGATGAACACTCAGCTATGATGGTCTCACAACAAATGAAGCTAATGCTCCTGACAACAGCATATATTTCATTGCCCAACCTCAGAGGCAGTTTCTCCACATGTTAGGCTGGCAGAACTTCATGTTTGTGGAGTTTTTACCCTGTCCCTTACTTTTGGAAACTCCTCTACCACCTGCAAATTTGTGAACTCCTGAGCATTTTTCATTACACATATGTATTCACAGATTTTCTAACTCTTCTCCTCTAATTGTGTCTTATGTGGGGCGAAGGTAATGTCAAGGCATTGTGCTGAATGAGGGTGGGAAGATTTTTGTGTAGCACATATTTGCATACACATTTGATACATTTTCCAATTTTCCATTCGAAATACTGAATCCCTGACACTAACACATACCCTACTAGACTTTGACTTTTAATCCTAATATGGTGGAGAAAAATAACCCAAACAGAATAGAAATACAAGAGGTTCACAGGAGGCATGGTGTATAGTTGGACTTGCCTTTCGTATGATAAATGGTAGGTGTTATAAATCTAGCGAATTTTAATTGAAATAGTTCTCCATGTGTTTTAAAAGTTAACAAACATGTGAATAACTGTCTCCCTTTCTCTGTAGCCTATTCATCACATGTATTTTTATATGCACATATAGAATTCTACCTGGTATCACTCGTACATTTTGTGAGGTGGCTGGCTTGGCAGATGCAAATTGTGAGAAGAGATCACTCCTACTAAATGCTGTTGGAACTGAAAATTCAACATATGAGTGAGCTTCTTATTTGAACAACATAAATCCATGTTCATTAAAATGAATATTTTTGGATCTGTGGATGATATATTACTTCGTGGTGAATTTCGATTGGCATACATAATGCTACTTTTTAATGTCTGTGTGTGTATGTGTGTGTGTGTATATATATATATATATATATATATATATATATATATATATATATATATATATATTCACTCTCCAGATTTTTCAAAATATGAAGTATATTTTTCTTATTATACACTCCCTAAATTCACTCATATTCATGTATTTGGATTAATAATCAAGTTTTCACAAGAATATTCTCAGAATTATTCATCCACCAGAAATACATATTTGTTTCTTAGTACTCAAAACTAACTTTGGGGGATCATATGATGGTGGTGAAGGGAGTGCATCACCCCCATGTACCGCGTCACTGTGCGGGAGAATGACGAGTTATAATGGCTAAAACCTATCTTGTTAGAAATTTCCAGCAAAATTGGGGTGCTCCAAAACCTAGTCGACATATTTCCATCTCACGAGGATCAGCTACGCGGGCTCAAACACGAGTGATTTGTCCGCATAGAGGGTCATGCTGCTTATTCAGGAAATCGGTCTGCGGCTAGAGTCTGCGGCGTGCACTGGGAAACGAAGAGATAGCAATGCAAATATACAGCGGTGTGGATTCTGTGGGCTCCTGACAGGTATGCAATCACTGTGCTAAGTGCTGAATTCTGGGTTTGAGACGGGAAAGGATGCGGTCCAATTCGGTTCTCCACACCGGTCAGACCACAGAGGAAGCCAGCGGCCACCATCTTGGAGAGCTGATGTCACCATCCCTGTTTTCGACTGATCGAAGCTCATTCACCTATAGAACAGGTAATTTCAGGATGCCATTCACCTTTGTGTCACAGACAAATTACTCAGGCTCAGTGCCAAAGAACCTGCAGAAACTCCGTCTTGGAGCCTGCTCCTATTAGAACATACACCAAGCCCAGAGCGGCCGAATTCCGCCTCTCGGAACTGATCTGGCCCAGGGCTAAAGAACCCGCGGAAACTGCTTCTCGTTCCGGGTCTTGCTGAATACTGTGGAGGTAAATATCAACCGAGCCTTCATAGGCAGTGGCAACAGGATTGAGACGCGGCTTGTGAGGGCCGGTCAGGACTCACCCATTGCTTTGGTCACCCAGAAAAGGGAACAAAATGCTGCCTTTCACATGGGATACCAACATGACAAATTTCTGATGTCATCAGAAAGCAGCAGAGGAGATAACTTCATTGATACCAGCAGTGACAGAAACAGTTGGTCTCCTGGTGAAGAAAGTGAGTCACAAACACCCGGGTCTCTCTCACTTTGTCATCAAGCCAGAGGGGCAGAGCAGAGCAGCTGCCCGCACCTGGAACAGACCCAGTGACACACCTGCATGGTAGTCACGTCAACCCAATTGGAGTAGAGGCAGAACAGAGCTGCTACCCGGGCCCAGAACAGGCCCAGCGACCCACAGGTGTGGTAGTCACGTCACCCCAATTGGAGTTGTTGCAGAGCAGAGCCTTCTCCTGTGCCTAGTGCAATCCCAGTGAGTCACCGGCATGGTAGTCACATTACCCCAATAGGAGTAGGGGCAGAGCAGAGCCTTTGCCCATGCCCAGAACAGGCCCAGCAACCTGCAGGCATGGTAGTCACGACACACCAATTGGAGTAGGGGCAGAGCAGAGCCACCACCCGCGCCTGCAAGGTAGCAGACCTGCACCTGACCAGAAGAAGAGGCCCAGCGGCCTGCTGGCGCGGCAGACACTTTACCCCATTTGGAGTAGGGGCAGAACAGATCTGTAGCCCGTGGTCACAAGGTATCCTGACCTGCGACCAACCGGCAGACCAGGCCCAGCGGCCCACTGGCGTGGTAGTCACGTCACCCCAATTGGGGTAGGGGTAGAGCAGAGCCGCCGCCCACGCAAGCAAGGTAGGCAGACCTGCGACCGATCGGCAGAACACCGCAGGGGTCCACGGGCGTGGTAGACACGTCACACCAATTGGAGGAGGGGCAGAGGAGAGCAGCCTCCTGCGCCTGCATGGTAAGCAGACCTGCGACCGATCAGAATAACAGGCCTAGCGGCCCATCAGCGTGGTAGATATATCACCCCAATTGGTGGAACAGCACAGCCACCCCTGCCCCTGCAATGAAGACTTTTCAAATATACAAGAGCAATATAAATATATAGGGGGAAAATTTCAAAATCACAACAGTTTCACCAAGCAGAAAGAAACGCGAGCAGTATGAAAAGAAAAGGAAAAAAGAACCACAAGCAATGCAGGTCAACACAACTTTAGAAGAGGTAATAGCTGCAGCAGATGGAATGTCAGATAAAGAACTCAGGATATACATTCTTCAGATGATCTGAAGTCTCAAGGAAGACATTAGACAGCAAAATCAGACAATGAAAGATCACTTCAACAATGAATTACATAAACAAAACCAAGAAGCAAAAGATCAACTATACAGGGAGATAGAGGTTGTAAAAAATAACAAACAGAAATCCTAGAAATGCAGGAAGCAATAAACCATCTTAAAAACTCAATTGAGAATACTACCATCAGAGTAGAACACTTATAAGATAGAACATCAGACAATAATAACAAAGTATTTCAACTTGAAAAGAACATAGACAGCTCAGCCAAACTGTTAAGAAACCATGAACAGAACATCCAAGAAATATGGGATAAAATAAAGAGACCAAACTTAAGAGTCATTGGGATACAGGAAGGTATAGAGGTCCAAACCAAAGGAATGAGCAATCTATTCAATGAAATAATATGAGAAAACTTCCCAGACTTGAAGAATGAGACAGACTCCCACATTCTAAAAGCCTACAGGACGACGAATGTGAAAAATCATAAGAGATCCACACCTAGACACATTATAATGAAGATGCCCAACATACAGAATAAGGAGAGAATTTTAAAATCTACAAGAGAAAGGAAGCAGATTACATTTAGGGGTAAACCAATCAGGATAACAGCTGATCTTTCAACAAAGACTCTGAAAGCTAGAAGATCCTGGAATGACATTTTTCAATCACAGAAAGAAAATGGGTTCCAACCATGTACTGTGTATCCAGCAAAATTAAGCTTCAGGATGGAAGATGAAATTAAAACTTTCCACGATAAACAAAAGTTAAAAGAATTTGTAGCTAGAAAACCATCTCTTCAAAACATCCTTGGCAAAATATTACAGGAAGAGTAATTGGAAAATAATGAAAACCAACAGTGGGAGGTAGGACATTAAAGGGGGGAAATAATCAAAGAGGAAAACAATCCATGTTTAATAACATAAATAAACAAATATGGCTGGAAGAACAACCCTTATCTCAATAATAACTGTAAATGTTAATGGCTTAAACTCACCAATTAACAGACACAGGCCAGTAGAATGGATCACAAAACAAGACCCAATAATATGCTGCCTACCGGAGACGCATTTGATAAGAAAAAGACATACATACACTGAAGGTGAAAGTTTGGAAAAAATCATATCACTCATATGGACTTCGGAAAAAAGCAGGAGTGTCCATACTCATATCAAATAAAATAGATTTCAAGCCAAAGTTAATCAAAAGGGATAAAGAGGGACACTACATACTGTTCAAGAGAACCATACACCAGCAAGACATAACAATCATAAATATGTATGCCCCAAACAATGGTGCAGCTATGTTCATCAAACAAACTTTTCTCAAGTTCAAGAGTCTAATAGACCACCATACAATAATCATGGGAGACTTCAACACAGCTCTCTCACCACTGGACAGGACTTCCAAACAAAAGTTGAAATAGGAAACTATAGAACTCAATAACACAATTAATAACCTAGACTTAATTGACATATATAGAATATACGACCCAACATCAAGCAGTTACATTTTTCCTCAGCAGCACATGGATCCTTCTCAAAAATAGATCATATATTATGTCACAGGGCAACTCTTAGACAAATTAAAGGAGTAGAGATAATACCATGCATCTTATCTTATCATAATGGAATGAAACTAAAAATCAATGATAAAAGAAGGAAGGAAAAACCATGCATCATTTGGAGAATGAACAATAGGTTACTGAATGATCAATGGGTTATAGAAGACATCAAGGAGGAAAATAAAAAATTCTTAGAGAAAAATGAAAACACAGACACAATATATCGGAATCTATGGGACACATTGAAAGCAGTTCTAAGAGGAAAATTCATTGCTTGGAGTTCATTCCTTAGAAAAAGAAAAAAAAACAACAAATAAATGATCTCATACTTCATCTCAAAATCTTAGAAAAACAAGAGCAAACAACAGCAAAAGAAGTAGAAGGAAAGAAATAATTAAAATCAGAGCAGAAATCAATGAAATCGAAACAAAAGAAACAATTGAAAAAATTGACAAAACTAAAAGTTGGTTCGTTGAAAAAATAAATAAAATGGACAGACCCCTAGCCATGCTAATGAAGAGGAGACAGAACTGAAATTACTATCATATGGGATGAAAAAGGCAATATCACAACAGATATTTCAGAAATACAGAAGATAATCAGAAATTACTTTGAATCCTTATACTCCAAAATAATAGAAGATAGTGAAGGCATCGAAATATTTCTTAAGTCATATGATCTGACCAGAGTGAGTTAGGAGGATATAGACAACCTAAACATACCAATATCAATTGAGGAAATAAAAGAAACCATCCAAAGACTACCAACTAAGAAAATCCCAGGACCGTATGGGTATACATCAGACTTTTACAAAACCTTTAAATATGAACTAATTCCAATACTTTTCAAGCTATTTCAGAAAATTGAAAAAGAGGGAGATCTTCCAAATTCATTCTACGAGGCCAATATCACTCTGATTCCTTCACCAGATAGACACTTCAAAGAAAGAAGACTAAAGACCGATATCTCTAATGAACCTAAATGCAAAAATCTTAAATTAAATTCTGGAGAATCAGATACAAAAACATATCAAAAAAATGTGGACCATGATCAAGTAGGATTCATCCCTGGGATGCAAGGAGGGTTCAATATACGAAAATCAATAAGTGTTATTCACCACATCAATAGACTTAAAAATAAAAACCATATTATCATCTAGATAGATGCAGAAAAAGCATTCGACAAAGTACAGCATCCCTTTATGTTCAAAACTCTCGAAAAACTAGGAATAACAGGAACATTCCTCAATATTGTAAAAACAATCTATGCTAAACCGCAGGCTAGCGTCATTCTTAATGGAGAAAAATTGAAGACATTCCCTCCAAAATCTGGAACAAGACAGGAATGCCCGCTCTCACCACTTCTGTTCAATATAGTTCTCAAAAGACTGGCCAGAGCAATTAGACAGATGAAAGAAATTAAAGGCATATAAATAGGAAAAGAATAACTTAAATTATCACTATTGCAGATGACATGATTCTATACCTAGCAGACCCAAAAGGGTCTACAAAGAAACTAATAGAGCTAATAAATGAATTCAGCAAAGTGGCAGGATATAAAATCAACACGCATAAATCAAATGCATTCCTGTATATCAGTGACAAATCCTCTGAAATGGAAATGAGGACAACCACTCCATTCACAATATCCTAAAAAAAAAAATGGGAATCAACCTAACAAAAGAGGTGAAAGTCTTATACAATGAAAACTACAGAACCCTAAAGAGAGAAATAGAAGAAGATCTTAGAAGATGTAAAAATATACCCTGTTCATGGATAGGCAGAACTAACATCATCAAAATGGCGATATTACCAAAAGTTCTCTATAGGGTTAATCCAATGCCAATCAAAATCCCAAAGGCTTTTCTTGTAGAAATAGAGAAAGCAATCATGAAATTCATATGAAAAAATAAAAGACCCAGAATTGCAAAACAATGCTAAGCAGGAAGTGTGAATCAGGTGGTATAGCGATACCAGACTTCAAACTATACTACAGAGCAATAGTAACAAAAATAGCATGGTACTGGTACCGAAAAAGGCAGGTGGACCAATGGTACAGAATAGAGGACACAGAAACCAATCCACAAAACTACAACTATCTTATATTTGATAAAGGGGCTAAAAGCATGCAATGGAGGAAGGATAGCATCTTCAACAAATGGTGTTGGGAAAACTGAAAATCCATATGTAACAAAATGAAACTGAATCCCTTTCTCTCGCCATGCACAAAAGTTAACTCAAAATGGATCAAGGAGCTTGATATCAAATCAGAGACACACTGTCTGATAGAAGAAAAATTTGGTTACGATGTACATACTGTGGGGTCGGGCTACAGATTCCTCAATAGGACACCCATAGTACAAGAGTTAATAACTAGAATCAACAAATGGGACTTACTCAACTAAAAAATTTTTTCTCAGCAAAAGAAACAATAAGAGAGGTAAATATGGAGCCTACATCCTGGGAAGAAATCTTTACTACTCACACTTCAGAGAGAGCCCTAATATCCAGAGTATACAAAGAACTCAAAAAATTAGACAATAAGATAACAAATAACCCAATCAACAAATGGTCCAAGGACCTCAACAGACACTTCTCAGATGAGGACATACAATCAATCAATAAGTACATGAAAAAATGCTCACCATCTCCAGCAGTCAGAGAAATGCAAATTAAAACCACCCTAAGATACCATCTCACTCCAGTAAGATTGGCAGCCATTATAAAGTCAAACAACAAGAAGTGCTGGCAAGGATGTGGGAAAAGAGGTACACTTGTACATTGCTGGTGGGACTGCAAATTGGTGCAGCCAATTGGGAAAGCAGTATGGAGATTTCTTGGAAAGCTGGGAATGGAAGCACCATTTGACCCAGCTATTCCCCTTCTTGGTCTATTCACTAAAGACCTAAAAAGAGCATGCTACAGGGACACTGCTACATCGATGTTCATAGCAGCACAATTCACAACAGCAAGACTGTGGAACCAACTTAGATGCCCTTCAATAGAATAATGGATAAAAAAAATGTGGCATTAACACACAATGGATTATTACTCTGCATTGAAAAATGAAAAAATCACAGAATTTGCAGGAAAATGGATGGCATTAGACTGGATTATGCTAAGTGAAGCTACACAATTCCTGTAAAACAAATGCCAAATGTCATCTTTGATATAAGGAGAGTAACTAAGAACAGATAGGGACAAAGAGCATGACAAGATGATTAACATTAAACAGGGATGAGAGGTGGAAGGGAGGGAGAAGGGAAATTGCATGGAATTGGAAGGAGACACTCTGGGTTATACAAAATTACAAACAAGAGGAATTGAGGGGAAAGGGAAAAATAATACAAGGGGGAGAAATTTATTACAGTAGAGGGAGTAGAGAGAGAAGTGGGGAGGGGCAGGGAGGCTAGGGGGGATAGTAGAGGATAGGAAAGTCAGCAGAATACAACAGACACTAGTATGGCAATATGTGAATCAATGGATGTGTAACTGATGTGATTCTGCAATCTGTATACAGGGTAAAAATGGGAGTTCATAACCCACTTGAATCAAAGTGTGAAATATGATATATCAAGAACTATGTAATGTTTTGAACAACCATAAATAAAAATAAAAAAAAAAACTATCTTTGGTGCATAATGCACACAATTCTAATATTTCTACAGTAACTGACCCAGTTTAACATCAATGCAAGTAGATTCCTATTGGACATGATGTGTATTTTGACTTTCACTTTTATTCAACACTGATACATTACTATTTCAACAGTTTATGCACATAACAGGATATATATTTCATTCACAATTTAGAAAATTTATAGGCATTTGTTTCACTTTCAATCACTTCCTGCTTCAGAACACATGGATTCCTCCATATTTCTTGACTGGTCTTTTCATGAGACTTTTTTCCAAACATATTATTTTCGATTTCCATAATCACTTTTGAAACAAAACTCACACACACTTCATGATAAACAATAACCCTAAGATTACCATTAGATATATAACTGGTTGGAGTGAATGATTGTATGTCAATATATGATTTCCTATATATTTTCAGATATCAATTCAATCCATTATTTAAAGTGGAACCAGTTATAATATTTATTCACAGTATGGTCTATTCATGCATTATCTCTATATTCATAGACACAGGGTACACCACTTTATACCCCCAATACTAATTCATATGTCTTCAAATATTGCTCCCAGTAATCGTGGAAGAAATACTCATGTCTTATGATCTACATATACATTTGATCACAATATTTTTCTGGGCACAAAATGCAAAAATCACACTTATGATTGTACCAAATACTAAATGGAAAGTGAACATGGATTACTAAAACGATAAATGTCCTGGTTGCCTAATGCTTTCAAATGTCATTCCTATTGGTGACGACATATTTGTTTCTTCCTAAGATTATGTATTCAATCTCAACCCTATTGAAAATGTCTAATCCTATCACTCACTGTATAATTGCCTAATTTCGTAAGGTCTGTATTGATATTTTCCTTTCTACATATTTTCCCCAGTTAATCATTGTGAATGACTCTTCACATGTGCTGAAATTTACATTCACTCTATAACCAAAACACTATTGCTACAGAACTTTTGCTCCATGTCCTATACTCACTCTATTTCCTAAACCTACTGACTACCTTCCTAATCCCGACTATCTCAATTTGAGTGGATGTTCTCTTCTAAAATCAATCTTGCAAGGTGTAAGGTCCTATGCCATTGATTATCGATTTATCTGAGACATCTGTGCAGAACGTAATTATAAGCTAAGTATCCCAATCAAGGGCCTAATGCCCTTCTGGGCTTCAAATCTTACCTAGATTTCTGTTTCCATACTTATATTTCACCTCTATAATCTTATAAATATCGCAGGTTCCCAATACTATTAATCATCCTTCGCAATGATTCGTAACCCAAATCAAACATGTTATTAACCCTAACCATACACTCTTCCCTCAATCTAACTTTGCAGAAGAGCAGGGACAGAGTTCGTCTTACAATACAGGAATGTAGGGTATCTTCCTCCTGCTGAGAACCTCAAATGTCCATGCAAATTTGATCCCTGGAGAAGATGTAGGCATCTATGAAGGACCTGAGAGAGCAAATGTCATCTTCCATCGCAAACAACCTTTCCAGGATGAAGGGTTGTGTCTGAATAAGCCTCTCTCTTGTTAATGTACACAAGATAGACCAAACCAGGCATGTGTGGAGAGCTGTTCCTGGGTGCCTATGGTTGATATACCATTCTAACTTGTAAAAGTGTCACAGGAAGTAAGGGCAGCCTCCATCTCATAGGACAAAGTGGTTGCCAAGGCAATGACCTCAAAGAATTCCTGAAGGAAGTAATCTCACCTCACTTCCTTGGTGATGGAACTCTCTGAACTTGGAATCCGGGAAGCCAGGCACCCAGAGCCAGTCTCAGTCCCAGTCCCAGTGGTCTTATTTTTTGGATTTACCAAGGACAGAGTCAGTCTTTCTTGGTACCTACTGAGATGAGGATGAACAAATGTCAGGAAAGCTCTGAAGAGGGGCCTTTCCTGAGACAGCAGGTAGTGGCTCACCGCTGGCTAGTGACAACTTCACAGATTTGGCCAACGAGACCATATCTGACACAGGACAGGCGATTTCATCAGAACATAGTTTGGCCCACCAGTCAGAAGACACTCCCAATAGTCACAGACCTACTTGGGGAAGGAGCTTCCTTTGTGTGTGTGGGTGTGGGTTTGAGATTTTGTCTCATGTTCTGAGAATAGGCAGGAAAGGCGGTTTGTTTGGTTTGGAGTGAACTGTTTCTGGTAAGTCGTTTGACAAGGCCAGTGTTTCTTTGTCTTTGTATCCCACTGTGTCCGTGGTTTTAGATATTAGAAAAGAGAATGAATCATTGGATGTGTCCTGTCTAGACTCAACTTGCCCAATTTATGAATGGACTGCGGCTTGACTTATGGGTGGACAACTCCAACAATCTTCCTAAGTTCTTCTTTTCTTCCTGAATTCTGGCCACTCTCCAGAATAGGCTCATGGTTTTTTGTCCAAAATATGTACCACCTCCAAGCTCTGTGACATGGCCATGTACTGGATAGCTGAAAGAAATGGGAGCATCTCAGAAAACTCAGATATTAGTTTGACCAGGAAATTCTAAGTGAAGAAACCCTGCTTTGGGCCTTTTGCTCACCAATTGTTCTGATGCCCTGAATGTCAGGAAGGTCATTGCCTCAGGCCACACCATTGTAGAGCCTAAAGAAACAGTTTTCAAATGGAAATGAAAGGGCATCACCTGTGGCTCTTTGCTTAATTGCTTTGGAAAGGGATGTGTCTGAATCAGCCTTTTGGCCCTGTGTGAGACTGTGGCTTAGATTCTCAGCACCTGATGGATCTAAAGAAGGATCCCATGTGTGCATCCAAAACCAAAATGGACAAAAAAGCAGTCAGTGTGGATGAAGTCTCTCGCATTCCTCTGTAAGGTTCCTGTCATCCATCATGTGAGAATAGTGATAATTTGGTTCAGATGTGTTCCTCAAAACCCTGCAGAGGCTAGCCCATAAGTGCTTGGTTTTTCTCAAGACTCCAATTCACATAAAGAATCTAAAACACACAGTCAGTCGGCCTCAAATTGGAGAAGCAGTGCCATATTAATGGCAGGCCTATTTGATCACTCTTGGTTCACTGGAAGGATGTCCTGGCCACCCTTATTTTAGGCAAATGAGGGGCAAGGGAGGTTATATTGGACACTGTCTTGGGCTGCACCCCTCATGGAAACCTCCAGCCAGAGATTATGATGATTGTGTAAATGGAAGAAGATGAGTGCCATGTGGAAGTGTTTTGGATTTAATTGTGGATATTTGTGTGACACTTGGAAGACATAACAAGGTCTACCTGGGCTTGAACTCTGGTGTGATTTCCCTTATAGACTGAGTTCAGGAACTGATCTCAGAGAAGTATTGCCATGTATTGTGTTGTGATTTAAGAGGCGATGTATGAGAGTCACCCTTGGAAACTGAGATCTAGCCCCAGAGTGGCTTTCCACAGAGCACTGGGAATTTCAGCCAAGATAACACATGATTTCATTCGAAAGACTTGGCAGACATAGTTGAGAGTGAAAACACACATGGACTTCATATTGTAGACCTTAATGGGCCTGGCTTAATGTGACCTTTTGGCCATTCTTTGGGAAGCCTTGCCTGTGAGGGTTCTCCAGAGCTTTCATTGAAATAATCTTGCTCACCATTTACTGGTTCCTGAATGAATTGAAACCCACAGTGCCTCCAACTTCATCCTTGAAAAATGTCTAAATAAATACCATGAAATTTTTGAAATTCCCATGACCAGGTGGCACTGGAGAATCTTTGGATGTCCTGTTGCTGATCATGGATGTACCAGACAGTGCCTTGCTTGACTGGGTTTTATGAAAATTGTGTAGAACAGAGGTGCCAGAAAGTTGCAGCCTGCTGAGAAGTGGGCCTAGAGCTGTGGTGGGCAGGAGTGTGATAAAACATCTGTGTTGGAGCAATGTGGATCTTCCATTGACTTCCAAATGGCTTGTGGATTACATGAAGCAGCCAGCAGACCCTTGTAATTAAAGGCATCTTGTTATATGGAGAGGATTCAGGGCAATGTTCAGAATCAGGTTGCTATGGACAAGGATGCAATGTGGCAAGCTTTGAGGGATAGAAGCGTGGTTGGTGCGTTCTTCTGCAGACTCTGAACCACCACAAATGACAGAACTCCCTCCAGCACTGTGTCTCAGTTGAACTCCTTGAATTTCATGAAGCAAATACCAAACTCCCAGTTCAGCAGCAAAAACCCCACAAAAAGTGGAGGAGGACCAAATGGCTTCACAGTCCAACGGGGAGACACTTAGCCCCCAGAGGCCACAGTTTACCTAAAAAGAAGAAAATCAACACTGCTACCTCATGTTCATTGGAAAATAAGATACCATGTCCTCCACATCACAGAGAGGCAGACCCAGCTTTGATGGTCTCACTACAAAGGAAGCCAATTCTCCTGACAACAACATATTTTTCACGTTCCCAAACTCAGAGGCAGTTGCTCTAAAAGTTTTTAGGCCAGCAGAGCTCCATGTTTGTGGAGTGTTTACCCTGTCCCTTACTTTTGGAAACTCCTCTACAACCTCCAAGGTTGTGAACTCCTGAGCATTTTCCATTCCAGATATGTATTCACTGATTTTCTATCTATTCTCCTCTAACTGTGTCTTACTTGGGGTGAAGGTAATTTCAAGGCATTGTTCTGGATGAGAGTGGGAGGATATTTGTGTAGCATATATTTGCATACAAATTGGATTCAATTTCCAATTTTCCTTTTGAAATACTGAATCCCTGACACTAACCCATACATACTAGAGTCAGACAACTCATCCTAATATGATAGAGAAAAATAACACAAACCTATAGAAATACAAGCAGTTCATTGGAGGCATGTTGTATAGTTGGACTTGCATTTTGCATTATACAAGGTAGGAGTTATAAATCTAGTCAATGTTTAATAGAAAAAGATCTCCATGTGTTTTTAAAGTTAACAAATATGAGAATTCATGTTTCCCTTTCTCTTTAGCCTATTCACACTTGTATATTTATATGCATATATAGAATCCTACCAGGTATCACACGTACATCTTTGTGAGGTGGCTGACTTGGCAGATACAAATTGTGAGAAGAGATCACTCCTCCTAAATGCTGTTGGAACTGAAAATTCAACCTATAAGGAGCGTCCTAGTAGAACAACATTATACGTAAACTCATGTTCAGTAAAATAAATATTTTTGCATCTGTGGATGATATATATTTACTGATGAATTTCGATTGGCATTTATATTGCTACTTTTTAATGTCTGTGAGTGTTTTGTGTGTGTGTTTGTGTGTGTGTGTGTGTACACTCTCCAGATTTTTCAAAATATGAAATATATGTGTCAAATATACACTCTCTAAATTCATTTATGTTCATGTATGTGGATTTTTAATCAACTTTTCACAAGATTATTCTTGTGAAAAGTTGATTAAAAATATTCAGAAATATTCATCCACCTGAAATATATATTTGTTTCCTAGTACTGAAAACTAACTTCAGGGAATGATGCATACAAATCCTAATTATTCTACAGTAACTGACCCAGTCTAACATCAATGCAAGTAGATTCCAATGGGACATGATATGTAATTCTTTATTCATTTGTATTCGACACTTTTACATTATTATTTCTTCAGTTTTTGCACATCACAGGATATACATTTCATCCACAAGTTCACAAATTTGTAGGCATTTGTTTCAAATTTAATCACTTTTTGCTTCAGAACACATGTATTGTCAAGGTTTCTTTACTGGTATTTTCATGAGTCTTCTTTCCAAACACATTATTTCCATAGTCACTTTTGAAGCAAAACTCACACACTCTTCATGATAAACCAAAACACGAATATTACCATTAGATGTATAACTGCTTGGAATGAATGATTGTATATCAATATACGATTTTCTGTGATTTTTCAGATATTATATCAATTCATTTTTTAAAGTTGAAAAAAGTTATATTATTCATTCACATTACGGTCTATTCATTCTTTATCTCTATATTCATAGACACAGGGTACACCTCTTTGTACCCCCGATTCTAATTTTACATCTTCAATATATTGCTTGCAGAAATGTTGGAAGACATACTCATGTCACCTGATGTACATATACATTTTATCAAAGTAATATTCTGGACAAAAAAATGTAAAGGTCACATTTATGATTGTACCAAAGCCTAAATGTAAAGTGTACATGAATTACTAAAAACATCCATGTCCACGTTGCCTAATGCTGTCAATTGTCAATCCTATTGGTGACTACATATTTGTTTCTTCCTAATTTATATATTCAAACTCAACCCTGTTGGAAATGTCTAATCCTATCACTCACTTTATACTTTGCCTGATTTCATAATGTTTCTATTGATATCTGCTTTTCAACAAATTTTCCCAAGTTGATCCTAGTGACTGACACTTCATATGTGCTGACATTTACATTCACTCTATAATCGAAACCCTATTGCTAAAGAACTTTTGGTCCAAATCCTATACTCACTCTTCTTTCTAAACCTACCGACTATCTTCCTAATCCTACCGACTATCCCTTTTTGACTGGATGTTCTCTTCTACATTCAATAAAATGTCCTATGCCATTGTATATCGAATTATCTGAGACAATTTTGCAGAGCATAATTCAAAGCTAAGTATCCCAATCAAGGGCCCAATGTCCTTCTGGGCTTCAAATCATACCTAGATTTCTGTTTTCATACTTATATTTCACCTCTATATTCTTGTAAATATCGCAGGTTCCCAATAGCATTATTCATCGCACAGAATGATTCGTAACCCAAATCAAACCTGTTATTAACCCTAAACATACTCTGTTCCCTCAATCTCATTTTACAGAAGAGCAGGGACAGAGTGGTTTTTACAATACAGGAAACTTGGGGACCTTCCACCTGCTGAGAACTTCAAAGGTCCATGCAGAAATGATACCTGGAGAAGTTGTAGGCAGGTATGAAGGACCTGAGAGAGCAAAAGTCATCTTCCAATGCAAACAACCTGGTCAGGATGAAGGGATATGTATGAATCAGCCTCTCTCTTCTTATTGTAGAGAAGATGGACCAAACCAGACCTGTGTGGAGAGCTGTTCTTGGGTGCCAATGGTTGATATACCATTCTACCTTGTGAAAGTGTCACAGGAAGTAGGGGAAGGCTCCATCTCATGGGACCTTTGGAAGCAACTGTTAGGACAAAGTCGTTGCCAAGGCAGTGACCTCATTCAGTTCCAAAGAAAGTGACATACCTCATTTCCTTGGTGATGGAACTGTCTGAACTTGGTATCCAAAAAGCCAGGCACCAAGAGGCAGTCCCAGTCCCAGTCCCAGTGGGCTCACTTGTTTGGATTTACCAAGGACAGAGTCAGTTTTCTTGGTACCTAATGATGTGAGGATGGCCAAATGCCAGGAAAGCTCTGAAGATGGACCTTTCCTGAGAAAGCAGATAGTGGTTCACCACTGGCTCCTGACAACTGCACAGAGTTGGCCAAGGAAACCAGATCTGAGAGAAGACAGACCATTTCAGGGGAACATAGTATGGCCCACCAGTCAGAGGACACTCTGGATAGTCACATACCTACTTGGGTGAAGGAGGTGCCTTTGTGGGAGTGTGTGTGGGTTTATTGTTTTGTCTCATGTTCTGAGAATAGATGGGAAAGGCGGTTTGGTTTGGAGTGGACAGTTTCTAGTAAGTTGTTTCACAAGGTGAGTGTTTCTATGTCTGTGTATCCCACTGTGTCCATTGTTGTAGACATTGGAAAAGAGAATGCATTAATGGATGTGTCCTGTCAAGTGTAAATCTTCCCATATTTCAACCTGCCCAATATATGAATGGAGTGCAGCTTGTCTTGTCGATGTGCAACACCTGCTATCTTTCTAAGTTGCTGTTTTCTTCCTGAATTCTGCCCACTCTCTAGAATAGGCTCATGGATTTATGTTCAAAATATGTACCACCTCCAACTCTGTGACATGGCCATGTACTGGATAGCTGAAGAGAATTGCGAGCATCTCAGAAAACTCAGATATCAGTGTGACCAGGAAAGTCTCAGTGGAGAAACCCTGCTTTGGGCCTTTTGCTTACTTATTGTTGTTTTTCACTGAATGTCAGGAAGTTCTTTGCCTCAATCCACCCCTTTGTGAAGCCTGAAGTAAACAGTTTTCAAATGGAAATGAATGGCATCACCTGTGGCTCTTTGCTTAATTGCTTTGGGAAGGGATGTGTCTGAATTAGTCTCTTGGCCATGTGTGTGGCTTTTAGTTAGATTCTCAGCACCTGATGCATCTAAAGAATGATCCCATGTGTGCATCCAAAACCATAATGGCAAAAAAATCATTCATTATGGATGAAGTCTCTTGCCTTCCTCTGTTAGGTTCCTGAACTCCATCAAGTGAGAATAGGGATTCTTTGGGTCAAATGAGTTCTTCAATTCCCTGCAGAGGTGCTTGGGTTTTCGAGTAACTCCAAATCACATAAGAAATTGATACCTGAAATCAGTAGGCCTCAAATTGGAGAAACACAGAAGTATTAACGGCAGGCTTATTTGATCACTCCTGGTTCACAGAAACGGTGTCCAGGCCACCCTGACTTTAGGCAAATGAGGAAAAAGCGAGCTGATTTTGGACACTGTCTTGGCTTTTCTCATGACTCCAATTCACATAAAGAATCTACACCCCACAGTCAGAGAGCCTCAAATTGGATAAGCGGAGCAGTATTAAGGGCAGGCCTATTTGATCACTCCAGGTTCACAGGAAGGGTGCCCAGGCCACGCTGAAGTTAGGCAAAAGAGGTGCAAGAAGCTTATTTTGGACATTTTCTTGGGCTGCACAACTCATGGAAAACTCCAGGAAGAGGTTATGATTAGTGTCTATATGGAAGAAGAATAGGGCCATGAGGGAGTATTCTGGTTTTAATTGTTTTCATTTGAGTAGCGGTTGGAAGAGTTGTCTGGGTCCACCTGGACTTGAACTCTGGTGTGATTCTCCTTATAGACTGAGTTCTGGAACTGACCTGAGAGAAGTATTGCCAAGAATTGTGTTGGGATTTTAGGAGGCCAGGCATGAAGTTGCCATTGGAACCTGAGATCTAGGCACAGGTTGGCTTTCCACAGAACACTGCGAATCTCAGCCAGGATATTACATGATTTTATTCTGAAAGACTTGGCATGCATTATAGAGATTCAAAACCCACATGGACCTCGCTTTATAGACCTCAATTGGCCTCGCTTCATGTGACTTTTTGGCCACTCATTGGGTAGCCTTGCTTGTGAGAGTACTCCAGAGCTTTGCCTGAAATTAGTTTCCTAACCCTTTAAGGGTTCCTGAATGAATTGAAACCCACAGTGCCTCCAACTTCATCCATGAAAAATTGCTAGATAATTACCATGAAATTTTTAAAATTCTCATGACCAGATGTCACTGGAGAACCTTTGATGTCCTGTTGATGATCATGAATATACCAGACAGGGCCTTGATTGACTGGGTTTCATAAAAATGGTGTAGAACAGAGATGCTAGTAAGTAGGAGCCTGGTGAGTAGTGGGCCTAGAGAAGTGTTATGCAAGTGAGTGATAAAACATCTGTGGTGGGGCCATGTGGATCTTCCATTGGCTTCCAAATGGCTTGAGACTGACATGGTGCAGCCATCAGACCCATATACGTAAAGGCATATTTTTATATGGAGAGGTTTTAGGGCAATGTTCAGAATCATGTTGCTATTGTCAAGGGGGCAAGCTACGTGGGATAGAACCCTGGTTGGTGCATTCTCCTGGAGACCATGCCCACCACAGCTGACAGAACTCCCTTTAGCACTGTCTCCCATTTGAACTCATTGTATTTCATGAAGCAAATACCAAACTCCCAGTGCAGCAGCAAAAAACACGACGATAATTGGAGGATGACCAAGTTGTGTCACAGTCCACACGGGGAGACACTTAGCCCTCAGTGGCCACAGTTTACCTACAAAGAGAGAATTCAGCACTGCTGCCTCATTTTTATTGGAAAATAAATAACAATGTCCTCCAGGTCACATAGAAGCAGATCGAGCTTTGATTGTCTCACTACAAATAAAGCTAAAGCTAATGAAAACAACATATATTTTAAGTGCCCAACCTCAAAGGCAGGTTCTCAAAAAGTCTTTAGGCCAGCAGAGCTCCATGTTTGTGGAGTGTTTACCCTGTCCCTTACTTTTGGAAACTCCTCTACCACCTCCAAAGATGTGAAATCTGGAGCATTTTCCATTCCTGATAGGTATTCACAGATTTTCTAACTCTTCTCCTCTAATTGTGTCTTACTTGGGGCGAAGGTAATGTCAAGGCATTGTTCTGGAGGAGAGTGGGAAGAATTTTCTGTAGCATATATTTGCATACACATTGGATTCAGTTTTTTATTTTCCATTCAAAATTCTGAATCCCTGACTCTAACCCATACCCGACCAGACTCTGACTACTAATTCTAATATGATGGAGAAAACTAACCCAAACAGAATAGAAATACAAGCAGTTCAGAGTAGGCCTGGTGTATTGTTGGACTTGCCTTTTGCATGATACAGAGTTGGAGTCATGAATCTAGTCGATTTGTTGTTGAAATAGTTGTCCATGTATTTTTAAGGTTAACAAATATGTGAATTCCTGTCTCCCTTTCTCTGTATTCTTATATGCACATATAGATTCCTACCTGGTACCACACGTACATTCTTGTGAGGTGGCTGACTTGGCAGATACAAATTGTTAGAAGAGATCACTCCTACTAAACTTGTTGGAATTGGATATTCAACCTATGGGTGAGCTTGCTAGTTGAAGAGCATTATACATAAATCCATGTTCAGTAAAATTAATATTTTTAGATCTCTGGATGATGCATATTTTATAATGAATTTTGATTGACATATATATTGCTACTTTTTTGTCTGTGTGTGTGTTTTGTGTATATATATATATATATATATATATATATATATATATATATACACTCTCCAGATTTTTCAAAATATGAAATATATGTGTCTTATATACACTACCTAAATTCATTCATGTTTATGTATGTGGATTTATAATCAACTATTCACAAGATTATTCTGAGAAATATTCATCCACCTGAAATTTGCCTAATGATCTCAAATGTCAATCCTATTTGTGACTACATATTTGTTTCTTCCTAAGATTATATATGTAAACTCAACCCTGTTCAAAATATCTAATCCTATCACTCACTTTATACTTTGCCTGTTTTCGTAATGTCTCTATTGATATCTGCTTTCCTACATATTTTCCCCAGTTCATCATTGTGACTGACTCTTCACCTGTGCTGACATTTACATTCACTCTCTAATCGAAACCCTATTGCTAAAGAACTTTTTTTTCCAATTCCTATACTCACCCTTATTCCTAAAAGTACTCACTATCTTCCTAATGCTATAGACTATCCCTTTTTGACTGGATGTTCTCTTCTACATTCAATCATCCAAGTAAATGTGGGGCGAGCTTCAGAGGAGGAGACAACCAACAGACTATCTCATGCAACATCAAAGGGTTTTTTTGGTGTCCAGCATGCTGGGGCTCAGAGATCACTTGAATCGAGCAGATAGCCCTGAGAATAGCTTAAGTAGAGCTTATATACTTTCCCTGGAGAGGGCAGGGAGGGAATTTTATTGATGGGTCAGGGCGAGTGGGTGGTTTGCGTGCAACTGGGTGAGGGAGTACATTCTGCAGTTGCGCAGTTGGGGACAGAACATTCTGGGAACAAGATTTGCAAGCATTTCTCAAGATTTCAACAGTGTTTTGTTAAGCATACAGAAAAATAAGAAGTGACAAGTACCTATTTTATTATCCTTTAATTCCCCACTTCTTCTTCTGGCTACTTTTAATCATAAAAATGATCATTGGAGGGTGTCACATTCTATGTCTGCTAGTGGGGTATTACCATAAGTTTAACTCGTCCAATTTGAGCCTGGAGAAAAGAAATTACACGGTTGAGCAAACAGGGTTTTATAGTTAGCAATAATATGAGGATTATTATTGGACCTGCCAGGTTGATAAAAACGTAGTTAACCAGGAGGAGTGTGTGAACCAAGACTCAAGCCACCCTTTTTGGGCCTCTCTCTCTTGTTGATGCTCTTCAAGGTGTCTTTTAAATTTACTCATAGATTTTATTACAACTCCAGTATGGTCAGCATAAAAACAACATTCTATCCTCAATGCATCACAAAGGCCCCCTTCTCTAATAAAGAGGAGGTCCAACCCTCAACTGTTCTGTAAAACAACTTCAGAGAGAGAGGTTAAAGATTCATGCAAAGCTCTGATGGGGGTTTCTAATATCTTAGTTTTGCTCTATTGCTGCTTCTAATTGGGTCATTTGTTGTGTCCCATGGACAATGGCAGTGGCTCCTGTGCCCACCCGTGCAGCAACTCCTATTCATAATAGGATGGCTAAAGTGAGCGATACATGTTCCCAGTGGAACCGGTTGTATGCCCCCCCCATTTGATCTTCAAACGAACCTGCATCATGATAGAGCACTCTGGGAAACATCTGCACCATTTCAAAATTAATCCCATCTGTTGACCATTTCATGAAAACATAAACAATGTTTAAGTATATAGAATTATGCTGTTGTAGGGACAGACAAGGCAAGGCACCTAAGGCACTGAAGACAGGGAAACAGTCCTATTTTGTTGCAACCGGATTCAGAGGGCATTGCTTCTGTTGTAATCAATTAATCCCCTGAAACTCAAGTTTAGGTAGTTTCAGAATTTTGTACCCAGCATATAAGGATGGGGCTCAGAAGTTTACAGTCTGCAGAAGTTCAAAAAAGCAGTATTTGTTTCTGATTTTTCCTCTGTTCTGGGCAAGTTAAATTTTCAAGGACACATGGGAGGGGGAGAGCTTTTTATTCCCTTTCTTATTTTCCCCCTGCCAGCTGTTACAAGGGAGCCCATTTGGTAATTTCTTTATCTTAGAAATGTAGCCATTTCTGTGAAGCCCCAGCTGAAGGCCAGAGGCCTTGTTCACATATTTTGTGAAAAACAAGTTAGGGGTTGTCTAGCTTAGAAGTACTGAGTTTTTTAACCAGTGGCCAAGTAGAACAGGGCAATACAAAAAGAGAAAGTTTATCTACATTGAACTCTTTATAGAAACTCTATGCTGAAAGTTCTAAATTCAGCCATGGTGAAGACTTCTGGAGAAGGACATTTAAGACTTTTCTGTGGGCCTGGTACAGAGGGGGAATACGGGGAAGGTGGGGCTGAGAGAAGCTCTGAGGATCTGAGAATGAGGAAAAAGAGAGATGTAAAAAAATAATTGGAAAGGGGTTTGGGAATTTCCTAGCAACAAAACTTCAGCAGTAGAACAGGTAGAGCAGAGCAGAAAACGGGAGTGAGTATCCCAAAATTCTGTGAGGGACTTTAAATTTTAGTAACCTGTTTTCAGTGATGACAAAGCAACTTTAATGGCCATTTATATTACATCTTGGATAAGGGTCTGAGAGCTCTCCTCAGCTCGTTTGAGCTTTGGGTTAGCTGGAAAGCGGACCTGGTGGGACCCGGTGAGGGCACTGACAGGAGAAGAGAGGAATGAGTCGGTGGAGGGGTACCTCAGTACCTGCTACCTCACTAGTGGGCAATTGTCTGAGAACTGGTGGAGGTTTGGGTTTCTGATCTAGTAATTGGAGGGGAGAAATCAGGTTGCTGAGGTGGGAGTGACAGCAGAGAGTCTGGAGCAGAAGGCTGAGGATAAAAATCTATTGGAGAAGCATAGTTCAGGATGTGAGTGAAGGAGGGAAAAGGCTTCCACATAGGGGAATCTCCTTTCACCCTTTTGAGCACTTGCAGAAGTTAAAAAGGTCACGCAAAATTTGAGGATCTAGAGACCCCTCTGGGGGCCATCCTTTTTCTGTTTTCTACTTGGTAATATGGCCAATGCTGTGTACTGAATTTGATGAAGTATTGGGGTTCCATCAGGCAGCCCCTGTATGATCACATCTCCATGAAATACAGAAGAAGTCGGCTTTTCCCCCACACAGCCGTTACTGTTTGTGGCTTTGATAGTTTGCTGGGCAAACATAGTAATCTAGGCTAGCCAACCGCATCTGGCTCGCGTGTCCCTACATCCATAAAGTTTGTTTCCATTATCTATGGTACGGAAGGGATTTAATGGTATTTTAGTGGGATTTTCTTCATCAGGGATATCCCAATAAAAAAGACCTATGGCCAGCTGACAAATGTCTGGGTGGAGAGATGGCCACCAGGTCCCTAAGGGGGCTGTATGCGAGATAGATTATACTCTTTTCCAGTAGGATTTGTGATCAGCCATCGCTGCTTAACAGGCTGATGAGGGTTAGGACTACTTGTGGCCAAGGGGAGAGTATATAACCTTATCCACATGGCGAATACACAATTTGAAACTGTTACCAGTCTTTTCCAGTTTCCAGAAAGATTCTGGACAAGGAGCAGGCTTGAGATGAGAGGCATGGATCCAGGAAGTGATTCTGTATACCTTTACCACTGTAGGTGTTATAAGTAACACCTGGTATGGTCCTTTTCAGCAGGGTTCCAGGGATGACACCTGATGTCATCTTACATACATGAAGTCTCTTATTTGATATGGATGTGGAATCCCCTGGTACACAGTTTGGTAGGCAGTGGCCAGCTATTTTCACAGGTATCACTGAGTTCTTTCAAGAGCTTTAAGTCTGTCAACCAAGAGGGTGTGAAATGGATCCTTAGGTCTTACAGTTGGGCTTAGGACCCTTACTGGACGAGGGCCACCATAGAGAATTTCTCAGGGGGTAAGGCTACTCAAAGAAACAGAAGGATTTTTTCTTGCATGAAACATTGCATAAGTCAGGAGCATAGTCCAATCTTTTATGCTGGTCTCTAAGCTTAATTTCGTTAAGGTCTCTTTAATTGTTCTATTCATTCTTTCTACTTGTCCTGAACTCTGGGGTCTATAAGCACAATATAACTTCCAATTAATCCCCAGGTTCCTGGCTAACCCCTGACTTACCTGGGCCATGAACATCGGTCCATTATCAGATCCTATTACCGGCTTAGCTTCCTCCAAAGGTAGAGAGGCTTAGTCAGAAGCAGGGGAATCACTTAGAGTGTGTTGTGTGTTAGGGGACGAGGGCAGTGGATAAGGAGGGGAAGAAGAGTCCAGTAGAGTCAAATCTTGTGACTCAGGGAGAACAGAGGGTGGAGGAGGTGGAAGAGGTGAGGGTTTGAGAGATCATGGGGGAAGGAGTATGAGCAGAGGCATGGGCAAGGAAAGGCTTCACCCATGGTGGAGGAGATTTGCAGAGGTTGGCAAAGTTAAGATATATGGCTGTTGATCAGGATGGCTATGTGGCCCTGGCTGAAAGACAATATCTCTGACTTTTTAAATTAGTGGGAAGTAGAAAGATATTTCTAGGGGCCATACGACTCCAAAATGGGCCATTCTGAGGCACAGAGAGTCTGCCAGGTCTAGCGTTTTACTAAAAAAAGAAAGATACTGAGCCCTTAAGCAGACTTTGGTTCAGTGATCAAGGGTCAGGGACAGAGCCATTGAAGTGCTCTGTCCCATAATGAAAGGTACACAAACAGTAAAAGCAAAGTCACATGACACAGATAAGACAAGACCATGAAGACAGGCAATGGACGTCCAACACTGAGACCAGGAATGCGTAGCCGGCAAAACCCGATAGGATGGCAATACCTAATCTAAAACAAAATATCACTGAGTCAATGAAGCAATTGTTCCTTGATTCTCCGAGTCCTCTGCGGGGTCCCCCATGGAGGTGCCCTATGTCTCTGTGACACGTCTCTCAGCCACCGTCGGAGAGACCCCAGGCTCTTCATCTCCAGCAATTTTGCCAAGCCCTAACATGACACCTGAAACCAGAAAGAGGCGCCTTACTTGCTCCGAGAGGAGCCCGTTGGGGGTCTCTCATCTGCCACTGCCAGAACTCGGTGGAACCTCAATATGTAAAGGTCAGGCGAGTGTCGGAGGAAGAGACTACCAAGAGACTGTCTCATGCAACAGCAAAGGGTTTTTTTTGGGTCCAGCTTGCTGGGGCTCACAGCTAACTTAAATAGATCAGAGAGCTCTGAGAACAGCTTATGCAGAGCTTACATACATTTCTTGGAGAGGGAAGGGAGGGAAGTTTACTGATGTGTAAGGGTGAGTGGGCGGTTCGCGTGACACCGAGTGAGGCAGTACATTCTGCAGTTTGGCAGTTGGGAACAGTACATTCTAGAACAAGATTAGCAAACATTTCTCAAGATTTCAACAGTGTTTTGTTAAGCATACAGAAAAACAGGAAATAGCAAGTACCTATTTTATTAACCTTTCACTACCGACTATCCCTTTTTGACTGGATGTTCCTTCTACATTAATTCATGCAAGGTACAAGGACCTATGCCATTGTATATCGATTTATCTGAGACATCTCTGCAGAACGTAATTCAATGCTGCGTATCCCAATCAAGGGCCCAATGCCCTTCTGGCCTTCACATCATACTTAGATTTCTTTTTTCATACATATATTACACCTATATATTCTTATACACATAGCAAGTTCCCAATACCATTATTCATCCAGCACAATGATTTCTAACCCAAATCAAACATGTTTTTAACCATAATCATACACTGTTCCTTCAATCTAACTTTATAGAAGAGCAGGGAAAGAGTTGATTTTACAATAAAGAGATGTAGGGAAACTTCCACCTGCTGAGAACCTCAAAGGCCCATGCAGAAATGATCCCTGGAGAAGATGTAGGCAGCTATGAAGGACCTGAGAAAGCAAAAGTCATCTTCCATGGCAAACAACCCGGTCAGGATAAAAGGTTGTGTCTGAATTAGATTCTCTTCTTAATGTAGAGAACATGGACCAAAACAGGCCTGTGTGGAGATCTATTCCTGGGTGCCTATGGTTGATATACCATTCTAACTTGTGAAAGTGTCACAGGAAGTAGGGGCAGCCTCAATCTCATGGGACCCTTGGAAGCAACAGTTAAGACAAAGTGGTTGCCAAGACAGGGACCTCATTCAGTTCAGGAAGGAAATGACCTCACCTCACTTCCTTGGTGATGGAACTTTCTGAACTTTGGATCCAGGAAGCCAGGCACACAGAGCCAGTCCCAGTCCCCATCCCTGTGGTCTCACTTATTTGAATTTACCAAGGACAGTCAGTCTTTCTTGGTACCTTCAGACGTGAGAAGAACAAATGCCAGGAAAGCTCGGAAGCGTTGCTTTTCTTGAGAAAGCAGTTAGTGGCTCACCGTTGGCTCCTGAGAAGTTCACAGAGTTTGCCAAGGAGACCAGATCTGAGACAGGACAGGCTATTTTGGGGGAACATATTATGGCCTACAAGTCAGAGGACACTCTGGATAGTCAAAGACCTACTTGGGGGAAGAAGGTGCCTTTGTGGGTGTGGTTGTGGGTTTGTGGTTTTGTCTCATTCTCTGAGAATAGGTAGGAAAGTCAGTTTGTTTCGTTGGAAGTGGACTGTTTCTAGTAAGTCGTTTAACATGGCGAGTGTTTCTCTGTCTGTGTATCTCACTGTGTCCGTGGTTGTAGACATTAGAAAAGAGAATTCATGAATGGATGTGTCTTGTCGAGTAGAAAGCTTCTCAGCATTCATATTGCCCCATTTATGAATGGACTGTAGCTTGCCTTATTGATGTGCAACACCTGCTATCTTCCTAAGTTCCTGTTTTCTTCCTGAATTCCGGCCAATCTCAAGAATAGGCCTATGGTTTTGTGTCCAAGATCTTTACCACCTCAAAACTCTGTGACATATCAATGTACTGGATAGCTGTAGGGAATGGGGAGCATCTCAGAAAACTCAGATATCAGTGTGACCAGGAAAGTCTCAGTGGAGAAACCCTGCTTTGGGCCTTTTACTTACCAATTGTTCTGTTGCCCTGAATGTCAGGAAGGTCTTTGCCTCTGGCCACCCCTTTTTGAAGCCTGAAGAAAACAGTTTTCAAAGGGAAATGATTGGGCATACCTGTGGCTCTTTTCTTAAGTGCTTTGAAAAGGGATGTGTATGAATCAGCCCCCTGGCCCTGTGTGTGGCTGTGACTTAGATTCTCAGCACCTGATGGATCTAAAGAAAGTTCCCATGTTTGCATCCAAATGAAAAATGGCCAAAAGAGCAGTCATTGGGATGAAGTCTCTTGACTTCCTCTGTAAGGTTCCTGAACTCCATCAAGTGAAAATAGGGATCCTTTGGGTCAAATGAGTTCTTCAA
This sequence comes from Callospermophilus lateralis, assembly GCF_048772815.1. Lineage (NCBI taxonomy): Eukaryota > Metazoa > Chordata > Mammalia > Rodentia > Sciuridae > Callospermophilus > Callospermophilus lateralis. The sequence goes on along the minus strand of NW_027514838.1, from coordinate 418,263 downwards.
AACCTACAGAGGCTAGCCCATAGGTGTTTGGTTTTATCATGACTAAAATTCACATAAAGAATCTAAACCCCACAGTCAGTAGGCCTCAAATTGGAGAATTGGAGCGGTATTAATGGCAGGCCTATTTGATCACTCCTGGTTCACAGGATGGGTGTCCAGGCCACCTTGACTTTAGGCAAATGAGGGTCAAAGGAGCTTATTTTGGACACTGTCTTGGTCTGCGCCCCTCATTTAAACATCCAGCCAAATTATGATGAGTGTCAATATGGAAGAAGATGAGGGCCATATGGGAGTGTTCTTGTTTTAATTGTGGTAATTTGTGTGGTAGTTGGAAGAGATGACTGGGATCACCTGGGCTTGAACTCTGGTGTGATTCCCCTTAAAGAATGAGTTCTGGATCTGACCTCAGAGAAGTATTGCCGTGAATTCTCTTGGGATTTTACTAGGCCACGCGTGAGAATCGCCTTTGGAAACTGAGATCTAGGCCCAGGATGGCTTTCCAAAGAGCTCGGGGATTCTGAGCCAGGATATCACATGATTTACTTCTTGAAGACTTGGCAGCCCTAGTTGAGATTCCAAACACATATGGACCTCACATTGTAGACCACAATGTGTCTGGATTCATGTGACCTTTTTGCCAGTCTTTTGGAAGGCTTTTCTGTGAGTGTTCTCCAGATCTTTCATTGAAATGAGCTTCCTCACCATTTAATGGTTCCTGAATTAATTGAAACCCACAGTGCCTCTAACTTCATTTTTGAAATATGACTAGATTAATACCATGAAATTTCTGAAATTCCCATGACCAGGTGGCACTGGATAAACTTTGGATTTCCTGTTGCTGATCATGAGTGTACCAAAGAGTGCCTTGATTGACTGGGTTTCGTGAAAATGGTGTAGAACAGAGATGCCAGTAATTTGGATCCTGCTGAGTACTGGGCGTAGAGAAGTGGACTGTAGGTGTGTAAATAAATATTTTTGGTAGGACCACCTGGATCTTCCATTGGCTTTGAAAGACTTGCGACTGACATGGTGCAGGCAGCAGACCTTTATATGTAAAGGCATCTTGTCATATGGAGAGGTTTCAGGGCAATGTTCAGAATCAGGTTGCTATAGTCAAGGGGAAAGCTATGTAGGATAGAAGCCTGGTTCGTACATTCTCTTCGCGACCCTGACCAACCACACATGACAGAACTCCTCCAGCATTTTTATCCCAGTTGAACTCCTTGTATTTCGTGAAGCAAGTACCAAACTCCCAGTGCAGCAGTAAGAAACACCCTGGAAAGTGGAGGATCACCAAATGGCTTCACAGTCCACATGGGAGACACTTCAGCCCAGTGGCCTCAGTTTACCTACAAAGAGAGAATTCAGCACCGCTGCCTCATGATCATTGGAAAATAAGAAACCATGTTCTCCAGGTAACATAGATGCAGACCCAGATTTCATGGTGTCACTACAAACGAAGCTAAATCTCCTGACAATTACATATATTTCTTGTTCCCAACCTCAGAGGAAGTTTCTCAAGAAGTCTTTAGGCCACCACAGCTCCATGTTTCTGGATTGTTTACCCTCTCGCTTACTTTTGGAAACTGTTCTACCACCTCCAGTGTTGTGAACTCCTGAGCATTTTCCATTCCACATAAATTCACAGATTTTCTAACTCCTCTCCTCTAATTGTGTCTTACTTTTAGCGATGGTTATGTCAAGGCATTGTTCTGGATGAGAGAGGGAAGATTTATGTGTATCACATTTTTGCATACACATTAGATTCATTTTCCTTTTTTCCATTTGAAATACTGAATCCCTGACACTAACCCATACCCTACTAGACTGTGACTACTAATCATAATATCATGGAGAGAAAGAAACCTAACCGAATAGAAATACAGGCCTTTCATAGGAAGCATGGTGTATACTTCTATTTGCCTTCTGCATTATCAAGAGTATGTGTTTTAAATCTAGTCAACTTTTCATTGTAATATTTCTCCATGATTTTTTAAAATTATCACATATATAAATTCCTGTCTCCCTTTCTCTGTATCCTATTCAGCACATGTATTTTTTTATGCATATATATAATATCCTACCTGGTATCACACGGACATTCTTTTGAGCTCCCTGACTTTGGAATATAAAATTGTGAGAACAGATGACTCTCCCTAAATAATGATGGAACTGAAAATTCAACCTATGGGTGAGCTTCCTAGTGAAAAACACTATACATAAATCCATGTTCAGTAAAATGAATATTTTTGAATACGTGGATGAATTATATTTCATGATGAATTTCGATTGGCATATATATTGCTAAATATTAATGTGTGTGTGTGTGTGTGTATGTGTGCATGTGTGTGTGTGTGTGTGTGTGTTTGTGTATTTTTTTTAAATCTGGAAAAAATATATATGTGTGTATATATATATATATATATATATATATATATATATATATATATTTTTTTTTTCTCCAGATTTAAAAAAAAAATATGAAAAATATGTGTCTTATTATACACTCCCTAAATTCATTTATATTCATGTATGTGGGTTCAAAATCCAATCTTTACAAGATTATTTTCAGCAATATTTATATTCCTGTAATACATTTTTGTTTCCTACTACTGAAAACTAAGTTCAGTAGGTGGTGCATACAAATCCTAATATTTCTACAGTACCTGACCCAGTTTAACATCAATGCAAGTATATTGCTATGGGACATGATGTGTATTTTGAAGTTCATTTTTATTCAACACTGGTATATTACTATTTTATCTGTTTATGGACATCATAGGATATATTTTTTCATCCACAACTTCACAAAATTATAGGCATTTGGTTCACATTCATTTACTTACTACTTAAGAACACATGTATTCCTCCATGTTTCTTTACTGGTCTTTTCACTAGACTTCTTTCTAAACACATTATTTTTGATTCCATAATCATTTTTGAAGCAATACTCACCCTTCACGATAAACCGTAACCCTAATATTACCATTACATATATAACTGGTTGGAATGATTGTATATATATCAATATAAGATTTCCAATATATTTTCAGATGCAAACTCAATCCATTATTTAAAGTTGGAACTAGTTATATACTTTATCACAATATGGTCTATTCATGCAACATCTCAATAATCATCAACACAAGGTACACCTATTTGTATCACCAGTACTAATTTATAAGTTTCCAGAATATTACTCCCCATAATGGTGGAAGAAATACTCATGTCACCTTATCAACATATACAATTTATCACGGTAGTATTCTGGACACAAAATGCAAAGGTCACACATATGATTGTACCAAAGCCTAAATGGAAAGTGACCATGGATTACTAAAAACATCCATGTCCAGGGTGCCTAATGCTCTCAAATGTCAATCCTATTGATTACTACATATTTGTTTCTTCCTAAGATTATATATTCAACCTCAAGCCTGTTGAAAATGTCTAATCCTATCACTCACTTTATACTTTGCCTGATTTCCTAATCTTTCTATTGATATCTGCTTTCCTACATATTTTTCCCAGTTCATCATTGTGACTGTCTCTTCACATGTGCTGACATTTACATTCACTCTCTAACTGAAACCCTATTGCTAAAGAACTTTTGGTCCAACTCCTAGAGTCACTCTTCTTCCTAAACCTACTGACTATCTTCCTAATCCTACAGACTATCCCTTTTTGACTGGATGTTCTCTTCTACATTCAATCATCCGAGGTACACGGTCCTATGCCATTGTATATCGATTTATCTGAGACCTCGGTGCAGAACATAACTCAAGCTAAGTATACAAATCAAGGGTTCTGTTGCCCTGAATGTCAGGAAGGTCTTTGCCTCAGGCCACCCCTTTGTGAAGCCTGAAGAAAAAATTTTCAAATGGAAATAAATGGACATCACCTGTGGCTCTTTGCTTAATTACTTTGGAAAGGGATTTGTCTGAATCTGCCTCTTGGCCCTGTGTGAGGCTGTGGCTTAGATTCTCAGCACCTAATGGATCTAAAGAAAGAACCCATGTGTGCATTCAAAACCAAAATGGCAAAAAGAGCAGTCATTGTGGATGAAGATTCTTGCCTTTCTCTGTTAGGTTCCTGACCCCCTTCAAGTGAGAATAGGGATCCTCTTTGTCAAATGAATTCTTCAATGCTCTGCAGATATGCTTGGGTTTTCTCATGACTCCAAATCACATAAAAAATCTATACCTGACATTCAGTAAGCCTCAAATTATAGAAACAGAGCGGATTTAATGGCAGGCCTTTTTGATCACTCCTGGTTCACAGGAAGGGTGTCCAGGCCACCCTGACTTTAGGGAAATTAGAAGCAAGGGAGCTTATTCTGGAAACTGTCTTTGGTTGCGACCCTCATGAAAACTTCCATCCAGAACTTTTGATGAGGGTCTTTATGGACGAAGATGAGGGCCATGTGGGAGTTTTTTTGTTCTAATTGTGGTCATTTGTGTGGGGGTTGGAAGAGATGACTTGGTCCACCTGGGCTTGAACTCTGGTGTGATTTCCCTTAGAGCCTGAGTTCTGGAACGTACCTCATAGAAGTATTGAAATGAATTGTGTTGGTTTTTAGGAGGCCACGCATGAATGTCACCCTTTGAAACTGAGATCTAGGCCCAAGGTGGCTTTCCACAGAGCAATGGGAATCTAAGCCAGGAAATCACATGATTTTATTCTGAAAGACTTTGCAGCCATTGTTGGCCCTCGGAAGCAAGAAGGAGTGGCCATACTCATATCGATTAAAATCAACTTAAACCTAAGTTAATCAAAAGTGATAAAGAAGGACACTATATACTGTTAAAAGGCACCATTAACCAACAAGACATAACAATTATCAATTTGTATGCATCAAACAATGGTGGTGCAAAGTCATAAACTCTCCTCAACTTCAAGAGTCATATAGGCTATAACACAATAATTACGGGTGACTTCAGCACACAACTCTCGCAATTGGACAGATCCTCTAGAGAAAATCTGAATTAAGAAACTATAGAACTTAATAGAACAATCAATAACCTAGACTTAACCAACATATATAGAATATATCAAACATCATAAAGTGGATACATGTTCTTCTCAGCAGCACATTGGTCCTACTCAAATATAGACCATATATTATGCCATATGGAAACTCTTAGTAAATATAAAAGTATGGAGATAATACCATGCACCATATCTGATCATAATGGAATGAAACTTGAAATTAATGATTGAAGAAGAAAGGAAAAATTCTACATCACATGGAAAATGAACAATATGTTACTGAATGATCAATGGGTTACAGAAGACATAAAGGCGGAGATAAAAAATTTCTTAGAGACAAATGACAATACAGACAAAGCATACCGGATTCTGTGGAAAACAATGAAAGCAGTTTTAAGAGGGAAATTCATTTCTTGGAATTCTTTCCTCAAAAAAAAAAAAGAAAAAAAAAACAACAAATAAATGATCTCACACTACATCTCAAAAACCTAGAAAAAAAAAAGCAAAACAACAAATGTAGTAGAAGACAAGAAATAATTAAAATTAGAGGAGAAATCAACAAAATTGAAACAAAAAAATTGAAAAAATAAAAGTTGGTTCTTTGAAAATAAATTAAATCGACAGGGCCTTAGCCATGCTAATGAAGAGAAGTAGAGAGAGAACTCAAATTACTAACATATGGGATAAAAAAGGCAACATCACAACAGACACTACAGAAATTCAGATGATAATTAGAAAGTATTTTGAAACCCCATATTCCAATAAAACAGAAGATAATGAAGATATTGATAAATTTCTTATGTCATATAATCTGCCAAGTTTGAGTCCAGAAGACTCACACAATTTAAATAGACCAATAACAAAGGAAGAAATAGAAGAAACCTTCAAAAGACTACCAACCAAAAAAAGCCCTGGACCAGATGGTTATACAGCAGAGTTCTACAAAACGTTCAAAGATGAATTAATACCAATACTTTTCAAGCTATTTCAAAAAATAGAAAAAGAAGGAGTTCTTCCAAATTCATTCTATGAGGCCAACATCACCCTGATCCCAACACCAGACAAAGACACTTCAAAGAAAGAAAACTACAGACCAATATCTCTAATAAACTTGGATGCAAAAATTCTCAATAACATCCTGGCAAATAAAAAACAAAAGCATATAAAAAAATTGTGCTTCATGATCAAGAGGGATTCATCCCAGGGATGCAAGGCTGGTTCAATATACGGAAATCAATAAATGTAATCCATCACATCAATAGACTTAAAGAGAAGAACCATATGATCATCTCGATAGATGCAAAAAAAGCATTCTACAAAGCACAGCATCCCTTTTTCTTTAAAACTCTATAAAACACTAGGAATAACAGGAACTTACCTCAACATGGTAATAGCTATATATGCTAAACCTCAGGCTAGCATCATCCTAAATGGAGAAAAACTGAAGGCATTCCCTCTAAAATTTGCAACAAGACAGGGATGCCCTCTATCACCACTTCTATTTAATTTAGTTCTTGAAATACTATCCAGAGCAATGATACAGACAAAGGAAATTAAAGGCATAAAAATAGGAAAAGAAGAACTTAAATTATCGCTATTTGTGGATGACATGATAATATATTTAACAGACCCAAAAGGGTCTACAAAGAAACTGCTAGAGTTAATAAATGAATTCAGCAAATTGGCAGGATATAAAATCAACACGCATAAATCAAAGGCATTCTTGTATATCAGCAACAAAACTTCTGAAATGGAAATGAGGAAAACCACTCCATTTACAGTATACTCAAAGAAAATAAAAAACTTGGGAATCAACCTAACCAAAGAGGTGAAAGATTTATACAATGAAAACTACAGAACCCTAAAGAGAGAGATAGAAGAAGATGTTAGAGGATGGAAAAATATGCCCTGTACATGGATAGGCAGAAATAACATCATCAAAATGGCGATATTACCCAAAGTTCTCTACAGGTTTAATGCAATGCCAATCAAAAACCCAATGGCATTTCTTGTAGAAATAGATAAAGTAATCATGAATTTCATATGGAACAACAAAAGACCCAGAATAGCGAAAGCAATTCTAAGCAGGAAGTGTGAATCCAGAGTTCAAACTGTACTACAAAGCAATAGTAACAAAAACAGTGTGGTACTGGTATCAAAACAGGCAGATGGACCAATGGTACAGAATAGAGGACACAGAGACATATCCACAAAATTACAACTTTCTTGTATTTGAAAAGGGACCTAAAAGCATGCAATGTAAGAAGGATAGCATCTTCAACAAATGGTGCAGGGACAATTGGAAATTCATATGCAACAAAATGAAACGGAATCCCTTTCTCTCACAATGCATAAAAGTTAACTCAAAATGGATCAAGGAGCCAGATATAAAATCAGAGACACTGCGTCTGATAGAAGAAAAAGTTGGCTACGATGTACATACTGTGGGGTTGGGCTCCAAATTCCTTAATAGGACACCCATAGCCCAAGAGTTCATAAAAAGAATAAACAAATGGGACTTACTTAATCTAAAAAAGTTTTTTCTCAGCAAGAGAAACAATAAGAGAGTTAAATAGAGAGCCTACATCCTGGGAACAAATTTTTACCCCTTACACTTCAGATAGAGCCCTAATATCTAGAATATACAAAGAACTCAAAACAATTAAACAATGAGATAACAAATAACCCAATCAACAATGGGCCAAGGATCTTAACAGACACTTCACAGAGGAGGATATACAATCAATCAACAAGTACATGAAAAAATGCTCACCATCTGTAGCAGTCAGAGAAATGCAATCAAAACCACCCTAAGATACCATCTCACTCCAGTAAGATTGGCAGCCATTATGAAGTCGAACAACAATAAGTGTTGGTGAGGATGTGGGGTAAAGGGTACACTTGTACACTGCTTGTGGGCCTGCAAATTGGAGAGTCCAATATGGAAAGCAGTATGGAGATTCCTGGGAAAGCTGGGAATGGAACCACCATTTGAGATATCGCCCTTCTCAGACTCTTCCCTGAGGATCTTAATAGAGAGCAGTATAAGGATACTGCCACATCGATGATCATAGCGGCACAATTCACAATAACTAGACTGTGGAACCAAACTAGATGCCCTTCAATAGACGAATGGATAATAAAAATGTGGCATCTATACACAATGGAGTATTACACAGCACTGAAAATGACAAAATCATAGAATTTGCAGGGAAATGAATGGCATTAGAATAGATTATGCTAAGCGAAGCTATCCAATCCTTAAAAAACAAATGCCAAATGTTTCCTTTTATATAGAGAGAGCAAATAAGAAGAGAACAGGGAGGAAGAACATGAGAAAAATATTAAAACTAAACAGAGATGAGTGGGGGGAGAGAAAGGGAGAGAGAAGGAAAATTATATGGAAATGGTAGGAGACTACTCAATGTTACACAAAATTACATATAAGAGGTTGTGAGGCTAAAGAGGGGAAAACAAGGGAGAGAATTAAACAACAGCAGATGAGGTAGAGAGGGAAGATGAGAGGGGAGGGGGAATAGTAGGGGATAGGAAAGGTAGCAGAATTCAACAATAACTAGTATGCTATTATGTAAAAACTTGAGTGTGTAACTGATGTGATTCTGCGATTTGTATTTGGGGTAAAAATGGGAGTTCATAACCCAATTAAGTCAAATGTATGAAAGATGATATATCATGAGCTTTATAATGTTTTGAACAACCAAAAAAAAGAATTGAATTTCCAATATTTGAGTCATATAACAACTTTATTTTTTAATAAAATTGTCTTTTATTTGTTATCTTACTTGCTGGTATCTGCCTTTCAGTTTTAAAAAACTATGTGCTTTAGCCATTCATCCATGTAGTATGTAACAGAAAATTTTGAGTGTCTCCATATAACCAGATTGGCAAGGCATCAAGGTTTCCTTCACAAACAAGGTGAAGGCTTTGCCATTAGAAATTTAATATTCTGCAAAACAATTTTTTTAACTTTTCAATTAAATTTCCAAAAAAATTTAGAAAAAAAAAGAATCTAAACCCCACAGTAAGAAGGCCTCAAAGTGGAGAAGTGGAGCATTTACGGCAGGCCTATTTGATCACTGCTGGTTCACAGGAAGCGTGTTCAATCAACCCTGATGTTAGGCAAATGAGGGGCAAGGGAGCTTATTTTCGGCACTGGTTTGGATGTGCACCTCATGGAAAACTCCATCCAGAGGTTATGATGTGTGTTTATATGGAAAAAGATGAGGGCCATGTGGGAGTGTTTTGGTTTTAATTGTGGTCATTTGTGTGGTAGTTGGAAGAGATGACTGGGTCCACCTGGGCTTGAACTCTGGTGTGATTCCCCTTAGAGAATGAGATTTGGAACTGACTTCAGAGAAGTATTGCCATGAATGTTGTTGGGATTTCAGGAGGCCACGCATGAGAGTCGCCCTTGGAAACTGAGATCTTGGCCCAGAGAGGCTTTCCAGAGAGCACTGGGAATCTCAGCTAGGATATCACAGGTTTTATTCTGAAAGACCTGGCAGCCATCGTTGAGAGTCAAAACACACATGGACCTCACATTGGAGACCTCAATGGGCCTGGCTTCATGTGACAATTTGGCCACTCTTTGGGAAGCCTTGCCTGTGAGAGATCTCCAGATCCTTCATTAAAATGAGCTTCCTCAACATTTAATGGATCCTGAATGAATTGAAAAACACAGTACCAACAACTTCATATGTGAAAAATAGTTACATAAATACCATGAATTTTTAGAAATTCTCATGACCAGGTGGCACTGGAGAACCTTTGGATGTCCTGTTGCTGATCATGAGTATACCAGACAGTGCCTTGATTGACTAGGTATCATGAAAATGGTGTAGAACAGAGATGCCAGTAAGTTGGAGCCTGATATGTAGTGGGCCTAGAGCAGTGGTGTGCAGGTGTGTGATAAAACATCTGTGGTGGGGCCTGTGGATCTGCCATTGACTTTCAAATGCCTTGACACAGACACGGTGCAGCCAGCAGACCCTTCTATATAAAGGCATCTTGTTATATGGAGATTTTTCACGGCAATGTTTAGAATCAGGTTGCTATGGTCAAGGGGCAAGCTATGTGGGATACAAGCCTATTTGGTGCATTCCCATGCAGACACTGACCCACCACACGTGACAGAACTCCCTCCAGCACTGTGTCCCACTTGAACTCCTTGTATTTCGTGAAGCAAATACCAAACTCCCAGTGCAGCAGCAAGAAACACAATGAAAAGTCGAGGATGACCAAGTGGCTTCACAGTCCACATGGGGTGACACTTAGCCCCCGTGGCCACAATTTAGCTACAAAGAGAGAATTTAGCACTGCTGCCTCATGTTCATTGGAAAATAAGAAACCATGTCCTCCTGGTCACATAGATGCAGACCTAGCTTTGATGGTCTCACTACATCGGAAGTTAAAGCTCCTGAAAACAACATATATTTCAAGTGCCCAAGCTCAGAGGCAATTTCTCAAGAAGTGTTTAGGCCAGCAGATCTCCATGTTTGTGGAGTGTTTACCATGTCACTTACTTTTGGAAACTGCTCTATCAACTCCAAGGTTGTGAACTCCTGAGCATTTTCCATTCTAAATATATATTCACAGATTTTCTAACTCTTCTCCTCTAATTCTGACTTAATTGGGGCAAAGGGAATGTCAAGTCATTGTTCTGGATGAGAGAGGGAAGATTGTTTTGTAGCACATATTTGCATACACATTGGATTCATTTTCCAATTTTCTGTTTGAAATACTGAATCCCTGACACTAACCCATACCCTACTAAACTCTGACTACTAATCCTAATATAATGGAGAAAAATAACCCAAACAGAATAGAAATACAAGCATTTCAGAAGAAGCATGGTGTATAGTTGGAATTACCTTTTGCATGATATAAGGTAGGAGTTATAAATCTAGTCAATTATTTGTTGAAATAATTTTCCATGTGTTTTTAAAGTTAAGAAAAATGTGAATTCCTGTCTCCCTTTCTCTGTAGCCTATTAAGCAAATGTATTTTTATATGCACAAATAGAATCCTACCTGGTTTCACATATACATTCTTGTGAGGTGGCTGACTTGGCAGATACAAATTGTGAGAAGAGATCACTCCTCCTAAACGCTGTTTTAACTGAAAATTGAACCCATGGGTGAGCTTCCTAGATGAACAACACTATACACATATTCATGTTCAGTAAAATGAATATTTTGGGATATGCGGATGAGTTATTTTTCATGATGAATTTCAATTGGCATATATATTGCTACATTATAATGTGTGTGTTTGTGTGTCTATATATACATTATATATATATATATATATATATATATATATATATATATATATATATATATATTCTCCAGATTTACCAAAATATGAAATATATGTGTCTTCTTATACACCGCGTGAATTCATTCATATTCATATATGTGGATTTATAATCAACTTTTAAAAAGTTTATTCTCAGAAATATACATCCACTGAAATAAATATTTGTTTCCTAGTACTGAAAACTAACTTCAGGGAAGGGTGCTTACAAATCCTAATATTTCTACAGTAACTGACCAAGTTTAACATCAATGCAAGTAGATTTCTATTGGATATGGTGTGTTTATTAAAGTTCATTTTAATCAAACCTGGTACGTTATTATTTCTTCAGTTTATAGACATCATAAATTATATCCTTTCATTCACAAGTTCACAAATTTATAAACATTTGGTTCACTTTCAATCACTTCCTCCTTCAGAACACTTATATTTCTCCATGTTTCTTGACTGGTCTTTTCACTAGACTTCTTTCTAAAGACATTGTTTTCGATTCCATAATCATTTTTGAAGCAAAACTCACACACTATTTATGATAAACGGTAACCCTAATATAACCATTAGATATATAAGTGGTTGGAATGAATGTATGTATATCAATAAATGATTTCCTCTATTTTTTCAGATATCAATACAATCCATTATTTAAATTTGGAACCAGTCATATAATTTATTCACAGTATGGTCTATTAATGCATCATCTCTATATTCATCAACACAGGGTAAGCCGATTAGTATCCCCAGTACTAATTTATATCTTTTCAAAATATTTCCCCCAGAAATGGTGGAAGAAATACTCATGTCACATGATCTTCATATACATATTAACACAGTAATATTCTGGACACAAAATGCGAAGGTCACCCTTATGAATGTACCAAAGCCTCAATGGAATGTGAACATGGATTACTAAATATATCCATGTCCAGGTTGCCTAATGCTCTCAAATGTCAATCTTATTGGTGACTACAAATTGGTTTCTTCTTAAGATTATGTATTCAACCTCAACCCTGTTGAAAATGTCTAATCCTATCACGTTATACTTTGCCTGATTTCCTAATGTCTCTATTGATGTCTGCTTTCCTACATATTTTCCCCAGTTCATCATTGTGCCTGACTCTTCACATATGGTGTCATTTATATTCACTCTCTAACCAAAACCCTATTGCTAAAGTACATTTGGTCCAAATCCTAGACTCACTCTTCCTTCTAAACCTACTGACTATCTTCCTAATCCTACACACAATCCCTTTTTGACTGGATGATCTCTTCTACATTTAATCATCTGAGGTACAGGGTCTTATGCCATTGTATATCAATTTAACTGAGACCTCGGTGCAAAACATAACTCAAGCTAAGGATCCCAATCAAGGGTCCAAATCCTTCTGGGCTTCAAATATTACCTAGATTTCTGTTTTCATACTTATGTTCTCCCTCTATATTCTTATAAATATCGCTGGTTCCCAATACCATTATTCATCCAGCAGAATGATTTCCAACCCAAATCGAACATGCTATTAATCCTAACCATACAATGTTCTTTCAATCTCACTTTACAGAAGAGCAGGGACAAAGTTGGTATTACAATACAGGAAGTTAGGAGATCTTCCAACTGCTGAGTACCTCAAAATCCATGCAGAAATGATCCCTGGAGAAGATGCAGGCAGCTATGAAGGACCTGAGAGAACAAAAGTCATATTCCATGGCAAAAAACATGGTCAGGATGAAAAGATGTGTCTGAGTCAGCCTCTCTATTCTTTATGTAGGGAAGATGGACCAAACCAGGCCTGTGTGGAGAGCTGTTCCCAGGTAACTATGGTTTCTATACCATTCTAACATGAGAAAGTATCACAGGAAGTAGGGCAGCCTCCATGTCAGGAGACAATAGGAAGAAACTGTTAGGACAAAGTGGTGGCCAAGACAGTGACCTCATTCATTTTCTGAAGGTAGTGACCTCACCTCACTTCCTTGGTGATGGAGCTCTCTGAATTTTGTGATCCAGGAAGCAAGGCACCCTGAGCCAGTCCCAGTCCCAGTCGCAGTGGGCTCATTTCTTTGGATTTTCCAGGAACAGAGTCAGTCTTTCTTGGTACCTACTGATGTAAGGGTTGCCAAATACCAAGAAAGCTCTGAAGAGGGGTCTTTCCTGAGAGGATAGGAATTGGCTCACCACTGCGTCCTTACAACTTCACAGATTTGACCAAGGAGACCAGATCTGAGACAGAAAGGCCATTTCTGGTGAGCATTGTATGTCCTACCAGTCAGAGGACATTCCAGATAGTCACACACCTACTTGGAAGAAGGAGGTGCATTAGAGGGTGTTGGTTTGTGTTTGTGGTTTTTTCACATGATCTGAGAATAGGTAAAAAAGAAGGTTTGTTTGGTTTGGAGTGGACTGTTTCTAGTAAGTCATTTGACAAGGAGACTGTTTCTGTGTCTGTGTATCCCATTGTGTTTTTCTTTGTAGATATTAGAAAAGAAAATAGCTCATTGGGTGTGTCCTGTCTAGTAGAAAACTTCCCAGTATGCATCCTTCCCAATTAATGAATGGACTGAGGCTTGCCTCATCCATGGGCAACACCTGCTATCTACCTAAGTTCTCATTTTTTTCCTGAATTCTGGCCACTCTCAAGATTAGTATCATGTATTTTTGTACAAGATACGTACCACCTCCAAGCTCTGTGACATGGCCATGTACTGGATAGTTGAAGAGAATGGCGAGCATCTCAGAAAACTCACATATCAGAGTAACCAGGAAAGTCTCCTAGGAGAAACCCTGCTTGGGGGCTTTTGATTACCTATTGTTCTGTTTCTCTGAATGTCAGAAAGGTCTTTGCCTCAGGCCAAACCTTAGTGAAGCCTGAAGAAAAGAGTTTTCAAATGGAAATGAATGGGAATCACCTGTGGCTTTTTACTTTATTGCTTTGGAAAAAGATTTGTCTGAATCAGCCTCTTGGCCCTGTGTGAGCCTGTGGTTTAGATTTTCAGCACCTGATGGGTCTAGAGAAAGATCCCATGTGGGCATTCAAAACCAAAATGGAAAAAAGATCAGTCATTTTGGATGAAGCCTCTCGCCTTCCTCTGTAATATTTCTGACCTCCATCAAGTGAGAATAGGGATCATTTGTGTCAAATGAGTTCTTCAAAGCCCTGCAGAGGCTGGACAATAGGTGCTTGCGTTTTCTCATGACTCCAATTCACACAAAGAATCTATACCCCACAGTCAGTAGGCCTCAAATTTGAGAAGTGGAGCAGTATTAACAGCAGTCCTATATGATCACTTCTGTTTCACAGGAATGTTGTCCAGGCCACCCTGACTTTAGGCAAATGAGGGGCAAGGGAGATTATTTTTGACACTGTCTTGGGCTGTGCCCCTGATGGAAACCTCCAGCTAGAGTTTATGATTAGTGTCTATATAAAAGAAGAAGAGGGCCCTGTGGGAGTGTTTTGGTTTTAATTGTCATCATTTGTGTGGCAATTGGAAGAGATGCCTGGGTCCACCTGGGCTTGAACTCTGTTGTGATTCCCCTTAGAGACTGAGTTGTGGAACTGAACTCAGAGAAGTATTGCCATGAATTGTGTTGGGATTTTTGGAGGCCACGCATGAGATTCGCCATTGGAAACTGAGATCTAGGCCCAGGGTGACTTTCCACAGAGCACTGGGAATCTCAGCCAGGATATCACAAGATTTTATTTTGAAAGATTGTCAGCCATAGTTGACAGTCAAAACACACATGGAATTCACATTGTAGACCTCAATGGGCCTGGCTTCATGTGACCTTTTGCCCACTCTTTGGGAAGCCTTGCCTGTGAAAGTTCTCCAGAGCTTTCATTGAAATGAGATTCCTCACCTTTTAATGGTTCCTGTATAAATTAAATCCCACAGTGCCTCCAACTTCATTATTGAAAAATATCTAGATAAATACCATGAATTTTTTGAAATTACTATGACCAGGTTGCACTGGAGAACTTCTGAATGTCCTGTTCCTGATCATGATTGTACCAGACAGTGCCTTGATTGACTGGGTTTCATGAAAAAAGTGTAGAACATAGATGCCAGAAAGTTGGAGCCTGCAGACTAGTGGGCCTAGAGCAGAGGAGTGTAGGTGTGTGAAAAAAACATTTGTGGTGGGTCCACGTGGATCTGCCATTGGCTTAGAAAGACTTGTGACTGACATGGTACAGCCAGCAGACCCTTCTATGTAAGGGCATCTTGTTATATGGAGAGGATTCCTGCCAAAGGTCAGAATCAGGTTGCTATTGTCAAGTTGAAAAGCTATGTGGGATTGAAGCCTCACTGGTGCATTTTACTAACCCACCACACGTGAGAGTACATCCTCCAGCACTGTGTCCCAGTAGAACTCCTTGTATTTCGTGAAGCCAATACCAAACTCACAGTGCAGCAGTAAAAAACACCACGAAAGTGGATAATGACCAAATGGCTCTACAGACAACACAGTTAGATACTTAGACCCCAGTGGCCAAAGTTTACCTACAAAGAGAGAATTCAGCACTGCTGCCTCATGTTCACTAGAAAACAAAAAACCATGTCATCCAGGTCACATAGATGGAGACCCAGAATTGATGGTCTCACTACAAAGGAAGCTAAAACTCCTGACAACAATATATATTTTAACTGCCCGACCTCAGAGGCAGTTTCTCAAAAAGTCATTGGGCCAGCAGAGCTCCATGTTTGTGGAGTGTTTACCCTCTCCCTTTTTGTAACCCGTTCTACCTCCTACAAGTTTGTGAACTCCTGAGCATTTTTCTTTCCACATATGTATTCACAGATTTTCTAACTTTTCTCCACTAATTGTGTCTTATTTGGGGCGAAAGTAATGTCAAAGCATTGTTCTGGATGAGAGTGGGATGATTTTTGTGTAGCACATATTTGCATACACATTAGATTCATTTTCATATTTTCCATTTGAAATACTGAATCCCTGACACTAACCCATACCCTACTAGACTCTGACTACTAATCCAAATATGATGGAGAAAAAGAAACTTAACAGAATAGAAATACAGGCCTTTCATAGGAGGCATGGTGTATACTTGGACTTGCCTTCGGCTTTTTCAACGGTATGTGTTATAAATATAGTCAACTTTTCATTGTAATACTTCTCCATGAGTTTTTAAAATTAACACATATGTAAATTTCTGTCTCCCTTTCTCTGTAGCCTATTCATCACATGTATTTTTTAATGCATCTTTAGAATTCTACCTGGTATCACATGTACATTCTTGTGAGCTTGATTATTTTGGAAGATACAAATTGTGAGAAGAGATCACTCCCTCTAAATACTGATGGAACTGGAAATTCAACCTATGGGTGAATTTCCTAGATGAACAATATTATGCATAAATAAATGTTCAGTAAAATGAATATTTTTGGATACGTGGATGATATCTATTTTATTATGATTTTCAAATGGCATATATATTGCTACATTTTAATGTCTGTGTATGTGAGTATCTATCTATCTATCTATCTATCTATATAGATATAGATATCTACTCTTTAGATTTTCCAAAATATGAAATATATGTGTCTTATTATACACTTTCTAAATTTACTCATGTGTGTGTATGTGGATTTATAATCAAATTTTCACAAAATAATTCTTAGAAATATTCATCCACCTTAAATACATATTTATTTCCTAGTACTAAAAACTAAATTCAGTGAATGGTGCATACAAATCGTAATATTTCCACAGTGACTGACCCAGTTTCACATCAATGCAAGTAGACACCTATGGGACCATGATGTGTATTTTGAAGTTCATTTTTATTCAACACTGATACATTACTATTTCTGCAGTTTATGGACATAATAGGATATATTCTTTCATCCACAATTTCACAAATTTATAGGCATTTAGTTCACTTTCAATCACTTCCTACTTCAGAACACATGTATTCCTCCATGTTTCTTGACTGATCTTTTAATGAGATTCTTTCCAAACACATTATTTTTGATTTCCATAATCATTTTTGAAGCAAAACTCAGACACTCTTCATGATAAACCATAATGCTAATATTACCATTAGATGTATAACTGGTTAGAATGAATTTATGTATATCAATATAAGATTTCCTATATATTTTCAGATATCAATTCAATCCATTATTTAAAGTTTGAACCAGTTATATTATTTATTCACAGTATGGTCTATTAAGGCATCATCTCTATATTCATAGACCGATGGTATACCTATTTGTATCCCAAATACTAATTTATAAGTCTTTAAAATATTGCTTTAAGAATATTGGAAGAAATACTCTAGCCACCTGATATATATATACATTTCATCACAGTAATATTCCTGACACAAAATGCAACGGACACACTTATGATTGTACCAAAGCCTATATTGAAAGTGAGCATGTATTACTAACAACATCCATGTCCTGATTAACTAATGATCTCAAATATCATTCCTATTGGTGAGTACATATTTGTTTCTTCCTAAGATTAAATATTGAAACTGAACCCTGTTAAAAATGTCTCATCCTATCACTCACTTTGTACTTTGCCTGATTTCCTAATGTCTCTATTGATATCTGATTTCCTACACATTTTCCCCAGTTCATCACTGTGACTGACTCTTGAAATATGCTGACATTTACATTCACTCTCTAACAAAACCCCTATATCTAAAGAACTTTTGGTCCAACTCCTAGACTCACTGAAATGAGTTCTTCAAAGCCCTGCAGAGGGTAGCCCATAGGTGCTTGGGTTTTCTCATGAACCCAATTCACATAAAGAATCTATGCCCCACAGAGAGTAGGCCTCAAATTGGAGAAGTAGAGCAGTATTAATGGCAGGCCTATTTGATCACACCTGATTCACAGGAAGGGTATCCAGGCCACCCTGAATTTAGGCAAATAAGCGGCAAATGAGCTTATTTTGGACACTGTCTTAGGCTGCGCCCCTCATGGAAACCTCCTGCAAGAAGTTATGATGAGAGTTTATATTGAAGAAGATGAGGGCCATGTGGGAGTGTTTTGGTTTAATTGTGGTCATTTGTGTGGTAGTTGGAAGAGATGACTGGGTCCACATGGGCTTGAACTCTGGAGTGATTCCCCTTAGAGACTGAGTTCTGGAAATGAACTCAGAGAAGTATTGACATGAATTGTGTTGGGATTTTAGGAGGCCACACATGAGAGTTGCCCTTGGAGACTGAGATCTAGGCCCAGGATAGCTTTCCAAAGAGCACTGGGAATCTCAGCCAGGATATCACATGACTTTATTCAGAAAGACGTGGCAGCCATTGTTGAGAGTCAAAACACACATGGACCTCAATTGTAGACCTCAATGGGCCTGGCTTAATGTGACCTTTTGGCCACTCTTTGGGAAGCCTTGCCTCTGAGAGTTCTCCTGAGCTTTAATTGAAATAATCTTCCTCACCATTTCATGGTTCCTGAATAAATTGAAAGCCACAGTGCCTCCAAATTCATCCTTGAAAATTGGCTATATAAATACCATGAATTTTTTAAATTCCCATGAACAGGTGGCACTGGAGAACCTTTGGATATCTGTTGCTGATCACGAGTGTACCAGACATTGCATTGATTGACTGGGTTTCATGAAAATGGTGAGAACAGAGATGCCAGAAAGTTGGAGCCTGCTGACTAGTGGGCCCAGAGCAGTGGTGGGCAGGTGTATGATAAAACATCTGTCGTGGGGACACGTGGTTCTGCCATTGGTTTCCGAATGATTTGTGACTGACATGGTGCAGCCAGCAGAACCTTACAAGTAAAGGGACCTTGTTATATGGAGAGGTTTCAGGGCAATGTTCAGAATCAGGTTGCTATGGACATGGGTGCAAGCTTTTTGGGATAGAAGCCTGGTTGGTGCATTCTCCTGCAGACCCTCATCCACTACACGTGAGAGTACTCCCTCTAGCACTGTGTCCCAGTTTTTCTCCTTGTATTACGTGAAGCCAATACCAAACTCCCAGTGCAGCAGTAAGAAACACCACGAAAAGTGGAGTATGACCAAATGGCTTCACAGATCACATGGTTAGACACTTAGACCCCAGTGTCCTCAGTTTACTAACAAAGGGAAAATTCAGAACTTCTGCCTCATGTTCAATAGCATATAAGGAACCATGTCATCCAGGTCACATAGATGCCGACCCAGGTTTGATGGTCTCAATACAAAGGAAGCTAAAGCTCCTGACAACAACAAATTTTTCAAGGGCCCAAACTCAGAGGCAGTTTCTCAACAACTCATTAGGCCACCAGAGTTCCATGTTTGTGGAGTGTTTACCCTGTACCTTACTTTTGGAAATTCCACTACCACCTCCAAGGTTGTGAACTCCTGAGCATTTTCTTTTCCAGATATATATTCACAGACTTTCAAACTCTTCTCCACTAATTGTGTATTACTTGTGGCGAAGGAAATATCAAGGCATTGTTTTAGAGGACAGTGGGAAGATTTTTGTCTAGCAAATATTTGCATACACATTAGATTCATTTTCCTATTTTCCATTAGAAATACTGAATCCCTGTCACTAACCCATACCCTACTAGACTCTGACTACTAATCTTAATATGATGTAGAAAAAGAAACCTAACAGAATAGAAATACAGGCCGTTCATAGGAGGCATGGTGTATACTAGGACTTGCCTTCTGCTTTATCAAGTGAATGTGTTATAAATCTAGTCAACTTTTCATTGTAATACTTCTCCATGAGTTTTTAAAGTTAACACATATGTACATTTCTGTCTCCCTTTCTCTGTACCCTATTCATCTCATGAAATTTATTATGCATATTTAGTATCCTACCTGGTATCACACGTACATTCTTGTGAGCTTGCTGTTTTAGGAAGATACAAATTGTGAGAAGAGATCACTCCCCCTAAATACTGATGGAACTGAAAATTCAACATATGGGTGAATTTCCTAGATGAACAGCATTATACATAAATCCATGCTCAGTAAAAAGAATATTTTTGGATATGAGGATGATATATATTTCATGATGAATTTTGATTGGCATACATATTACTACATTTTAATGTCTGTGTTTGTATCTATATATATATTTTTTTTTCTCCAGATTATTCAAAATATGAAATATATGTGTCTTATTATACACTCATTAATTTAACTCATGTTCCTATATGTGGATTTATAATCAAATTTTCACAAGATTATTCTCAGAAATATTCATCCACATGAAATACATATTTATTTCCCAGTACTGAAAACTAACTTTGGTGAATGGTGCTTACAAATACTAATATTTGTACAGTAACTGACCCAGTTTAACATCAATGCAAGTAAAATCCTATGGGACATGATGTGTATTTTGAAGTTCATTTTTATTCAACACTGGTACATTACTATTTCTTCAGTTTATGGACATTATAAGATAATACTTTTCATCCACAAGTTAACAAATCTGTACGCATTTGGTTCACTTGCAATTACTTCCTGCTTCAGAATATATGTATTCCTCCATGTTTCTTGACTGTACTTTTCATGAGATTATTTCCAAACACATTATTTTCGATTTCCATAATCATTTTTGAAGCAAAACTCCCACACTCTTCATGATAAACCATAATGCTAAAATTACCATTAGATGTATAACTGGTTAGAATGAACTTATGTATATCAATATAAGATTTCCTATATATTTTCAGATATCAATTCAATCCATTATTTAAAGTTTGATCAAGTTATATTATTTATTTACAGTATGGTCTATTAAGGCATCATCTTTATAATCATAGGCACAGGGTACACGTACTTGTGTCCCCAATACTAATTTATAAGTCTTAAAATGTTGCTTTCAGAAATGTTTGAAGAAATACTGTAGTCACCTGATATACATTTACATTTCATCACAGTAATATTCCTGACAAAAAATGCAACGGACACCCTTATGATTGTACCAAAGCCTAAATTTAATGTGAGCATGTATTACTAACAACATCCATGTCCTGATTAACTAATGATCTCAAATATCATTCCTATTGGTGACTACATATTTGTTTCTTCCTAAGATTATATATTCAAACTCAACCCTGTTAAAAACGTCTTATCCTATTACTCACTTTGTACTTTCCCTGATTTCCTAATGTCTCTATTGATATCTGCTTTCCTACACATTTTCCCCAGTTCATCACTGTGACTGACTCTTCACATATGCTGACATTTGCATTCACTCTCTAACCAAAACCCTATATCTAAATAACTTTTGGAACTATCCCTTTTTGTCTGGAGGATCTCTTCCTCATTCAGTCATCCAAGGTACAAGGTCCTATGCCATTGTATAACGATTTATTTGAGACAACTTTGCGGAAATAATTCAAAGCTAAGTATCCCAATCAAGGGCCCAGTGTTCATCTGGGTTTCAAATCTTTCCTAGATTTCTGTATTCATACTTATATTACACCTATATATGCTTGTAAATATCGGAGGTCCCCAATACCATTATTCATCTCGCAGAATGATTCCTAACCCAAATTGAACATGTTATTAACCCTAACCATGCACTGTTCCCTCAATTTAACTTTACAAAGACCAGGGACAGAGTTGGTGTTATAATACAGGTAGGTAGGGGATCTTCCACCTGTTGAGAACCTCAAGTTCCATGCAGAAATAAACCCTGAAGAAGATGTAGGCAGCTATGAAGGACCTGAGAGAGCAACAGTAATCTTCCTTGGTAAAATACCTGGTCAGGATGAAGCGATGTGTCTGAATAAGCCTCTCTTTTCTTAAAGTAGAGAAGATGGACCAAACCAGGTCTGTGTGGAGAGCTGTTAACATGTGCCTATGGTTGATATACCATTCTATCTTGTGAATGTGACACAGGAAGTAGGGGAAGCCTCTCTCTCGTGGGACCCTTGGAAGCAAATGTTAGGATAAAGTGGTTACCAAGGTAGTGACCTCATTCAGTTCCTGAAGGAAGTGACCTACCTCACTTCCTTGGTGATGGAACTCTCTGAACTTGGGATCCAGGAAGCCAGGCACTCAGAGCCAGTCCCAGTCCCAGTCCCAGTGGGTTCACTTGTTTGGATTTACCAAGGACAGAGTCAGTCTTTTTGGTACATACTGATGTGTGGATGGCTAAATGCCAGGAAAGCTCTGAAGAGGGGCCTTTCCTGAGAAAGCAGGTAGTGACTCACTGATTGATGCTGAAAACTTTACAGAGTTGGTAAAGGAGACCTGATCTGAGACAGGACAGTCCATTTCGAGGGAGCAGAGTAAGGCCCATCAGTCTGAGGACACTCTGGATAGTCACAGACCTACTTGGGGGAAGGAGGTGCCTTTGTGGGTGTGGGTGTGAATTTGTGTTTTTTTATCATGTTCTGAGAATAGGTAGGAAAGGCAGTATGTTTGGTTTGGAGTGGACTGTTTTTAGTAAGTCATTTGACAAGGCGAGTGTTTTTAGGTCTGTGTATCCCACTGTTTTCGTGGTTGTAGACAACACCTACTTCTTTCCTTAGTTCCTGTTTTCTTCCTGAATTCTGGCCACTCTCCAGAATAGGCTCATGTTTTTTTGTTCAAGATATGGACCTCCGTCGAGTTCTGTGACATGGCCATGTACTGGATAGATGAAGGGAATTGGGAGCATCTCAGAAAACTCGGATATCAGTGTGACCAGTAAAGTCTCAGTAGAGAAACCCTGCTTTGTGCCTTTTGCTTACCTACTGTTCTGTTGACCTGAATGTCAGGAAGGTCTTTTCCTCAGGCCACCAGTTTGTGAAGCCTGAAGAAAAGTGCTTTCAATTGGAAATGAATGAGCATCACCTGTGGCTCTTTGCTTAATTGCTTTGGAAAGGGATGTGTCTGAATCATCCTTTCGGCTCTGAGAGAGGCTGTGGCTTTGATTATCAGCACCTGATGGATCTAAAGAAAGATCCCATGTGTGCATCCAAAACCAAAATGGCAAAAAGATCAGTCATTGTGGATGAAGTCTCTTGCTTCCTCTGTTAGGTTCCTGACCTCCATTAAGTAAGTATAGGGATCCTTTGAGACAAATGAGTTCTTCAAAGCCCTGCAGCAGTGCTTGGGTTCTCACATGACTCCAAATCACATAAAGAATCTATACCTCACAGTCAGTAGGCTTCAAAATGAAGAAACAGAGCAGTATTACTGGCAGGCCTATTTAATCAATCCTGGTTTACAGGAAGGGTGACCAGGAAACCCTGACTTTAGGAAAATGAGGGGCAAGGGAACTTATTTTGGACACTGTCTTGGGCTGCGCCCCTTATGGAAACCTCCAGCCAGAGGTTATGATGAATGTCTACATGGAAGAATATGAGGGCCATGTGGGAGTATTTTGGTTTTAATTGAACATATTGTTAACCCTAACCATACACTGTTCCCTCAATCTAAGTGTTCAGAAAAGCAGGGAAAGATTTGGTCTTACAATACAGGAATGCAGGGGATCTTCCACCTGCTGAAAACTTCAAAGTTCCATGCAGAAATGAACCCTGGAGAAGATGTAGGCAGCTATGAAGGATCTGAGAGAGCAAAAGGCATCTTCCATGGCAAACAGCCTGGTCAGGATGAAGGGTTGTGTCTGAATCAGATTCTCTCTTCTTACTGTAGAGGAGAGGCCTGTGTGGAGAGCTGTTCAGAGGTGACTATTGTTTCTTTACCATTCTAACTTGTGAAAGTGTCACAGGAAGTAGGGACATCCTCCATGTTATGAGACCTTAGGAAGCAAATGTTAGGACAAGTTGGTTGCCAAGGCAGTGACCTCACTCAGTTACTAAAGGAAGTGACCTCACCTCACATCCTTGTTGATGGAACTCTCCAAATTTGGGTTCCAGGAATCTAGGCACCCAGGCCTAGCCCCAGCACCAGTTCCAGTGTTCTTACTTGTTTGGATTTTCCAAGGACAGAGTCAGTCTTCTGTGGTACCTACTTATGTGAGAATGGCCAAATTCCAGAAAAATTCTGAAGAGGGGCCCTTCCGGAGAAAACAGATAGAGGCTCACTGCTGGCTCCTGACAACTTCACAGAGTTGACCAAGGAGTCCAGATCTGAGACAGGACAGACCATTTCTGGGGAACATAGTATGGCCCTCCAGTCAGAGGACACTCTGGATAGTTCCAGACCCACTTGGGAGAAGGAGGTGCCTTTGTGGTTGTGGGTGTGGGTTTGTGGTTTTTTCTTTTGTTCTGAGAATAGTTAGGAAAGGAGGTGTGTTTGGTTTGGTGTGGACTGTTTCTAGTTAGTCCTTTGACAAGGCGAGTGTTTTTAGGTCTGTGTATCCCACTGTTTTCGTGGTTGTAGACATTAGAAAAGATAATGCCTCAATGGGTGTATCCTCTCAAGGAGAAAACTTCCCAGCATTCATCCGGCACAATTTATAAATGGAGTGTGGCTTGCCTTATCAATGGGCAACACCAACTATCTTCCTACGTTCCTGTTTTCTTCCTGAATTCTGGCCACTCTCCAGAATAGGCTCATGATTTTGTGTCAAATATATGTACCACTTCCAAGCTCTGTGACATGGCCATGTACTGGTAGCTGAAGGGAATGGCAAGCATCTCAGAAAACTCAGATATCAGTGTAGCCAGTAAAGTCTCAGTGGAGAAACCCTGCTTTGGGCCTTTTGATTACCTATTGTTATGTTGCCCTGAATATCAGGAAAGTCTTTGTCTCAGGCCACCCCTTTGTGAAGCCTGAAGAAAACAGTTTTCACATGGAAATGAATGGGCATTACCTTTGAGTTTACAATAAAACCTTCACAGATTTGGCTCTCATTAAGTTAAAAATACTTTTAGATTGTATCTCAGTGTAAAAAGTAACATGGAACTGTACATATCTTATTGATAACAAGTCCAATTATAGAACACAAATGATATACATAAATCTCCAACACTCCAACATGTTTTTCTTTTAAGCCTAGAATTACCATACAACCTTAGAACACCAGCTTGATACAATGGTCTTTGCAAGCTTCTACCTTACAGACTCGTATACCTGGAAGATATGAACACATTAACACCACAATTACATTGATGTTTTTGTATTAAACAAGTTTAGATTTTAAAGAAATAACATGGCACAATTTTATAAAAACAGTACTTGTTTTACCAGCTGTTTAATTTTTTAAGATTACTTGCTCAAAACTTACACATATAACCAAGTTACACACACCTTTTTTTATTATTTACTTAAACCCTTTTAATTACTTAATCATATAGACTCTCTTATCCAGAAACACGTTTTTCCTCTATTATATCTATATCTAGAACCTTTTAGTTTCTCTTTTCCATCTACTAACCTCTTTCTGTTCACATTTCAATACAATGCTTTTCAATTTCTGAATTTAAGCAGATTATTTTATAGACATCTACATTTTATTAGGGCCTTTTTGAAAACCTAGAAAACTTATTGGCCTAATTTTAAAGACATCTTTATTTTTATTTGTTTACCCAATTTGAATTAAAACATATGAATCACGTGAATCAAAGACATTTGGATACATTTTTAAATTTTTCATGAGCGCTCCTCATCTGTCAATTGTCATATCCCTGCATGATATATGGACATACACACATACAGACATACCAACATACAACACGTAACACAAATGTAACACATAACACAATAGTAAAGGCCTTGTAGCTTTTTTCAGGTGAAATCTCCATTGCAATGCTGAAAACTCCAGAGTCGATCAAAAATAGAACTGATCAGAAAACATTAACCCATCAGCAGAATCAAGATCATGAGCTCAAAAAAAAAAATTACAGAATCTAAGAAAAGCAAGAGTCCTAAAAATGATGACTGGCCAGTAATTAGTAAATACCATATTATATACTTTTTTGGTTAGGTCTAGTTTGAGTTCAGGTAAAAAGACACATTTACTCTTTTTATCTGTCTCCTGCTGAGTGCTGCAGGCTTCTTTTATTTGTATATCAAAGTAAGTCCTGGCTGAGGTCTGGAAAACTGGAAAGACTGGAATTCTGAGAAGAAACCTCACGCCTAAGGCATTTATCTATAAGTCATAATTTTCAGGTTTGGATGTTGAAAATTTTGATGCAAGTTTAAGATGTAATTCTCAAAATTTTATTTCTTTAGATTTTTCTACACTAGAAAAACTTGCTCACACAAAACTGAAAATGGGATCATTTTTTTATAATATTAATGCCACCATCAGAAGAAGTTTCTATAGGATCATTAAGCCCCTTTCTTTGTTATGAAGTTTCTAATAGTATTAAGTTAAATTAAATTGGCTGAAAAATTTTTAAAAAGAACCACATGCTACCATGTGTATCCGAAATTAAGCTTTAAAAATTTCCAAGACTGTTGCTAATTAATGTCATTTCAATAAGCCAGACCAACGTTTTAATTTAGTACCATTTTTTAAAATCTTACACACTGATGGGAATAGATACCATATCATAATTTATTATCTCTTCCCAAGTTAATGCACTGATATATCTAGTGAAATTTTTTCAGGCTGTCTAGTTCAAAATTAAAACTCTTTATTTTTTTTTTACCCTAAGTATTTAAGTTTCCTAGCATGAACTACCTGAAATCAAACTAAACAATTGTTTAAACCCAACTTTTAAGTGTAAGATAGTGCAATGCTTTAGAAACCCATTTAGATACCAGATGGTTAAAATAAAAAAAATCATTTCTAGATACACATTCACCCTAGATCATCCCCAAGAAACAATCTATAATATCAACATATTAATGCATTCATTGTCCCTTTTGTTAAGTAAACATAGGTGGAGAAATCCTTAAAGTGCACGTAAGGAATAAGGGAGTTCCCCACAGCAAAATGGATCTGGCAGCTGCTGGGAGTCCCTTAGCCTCACCATTTACTTACAGGATTAGTTCCTCTGGTTTGCTTTGACCCCAGGCACCAGGCATATTCTATGTCTCCCAACTTTGCAGTAGTCAGCTCCCAAAAATTTCATTCTCTGCTTCAGTTGTTTTGAGTGCTAGGCTTCCCCAAGAGGGCAGAGTGGGGTTTATTTAAAGTCCCCTCTGGGGTGTCAAAATTTATGACTGAAGGCTTGGTTCCCATCCCAAAGCCAATTAATGCCAATTTAATAATGAGAACAGGGTTTTGAGAAAAGTTTAAGCGAGATATCAAAGTTCTTAGACCCCAGACATTTCCCTCTGCAGTGGGCATGCTCAATCCAACTACGGGAAGAAAAGAAATCACTGCTTCCGTAATGTTGCTTAACAAAGGGGAGTAAAGTTTATCAAAGTTCTTTAAAGCACAGCTAAGAGAGGTGAAAAGGTGAGAACAGAAAAACTGGCGGTTCTATTGACTTTTGGTCCCTCACAGGAGAAGCATTAGTTTAAAATTTAGCTAAAGTAACTTCCACATATGTAATGCAGGTTGGAACTCGGGACTCTGCATCGGACCAAACAATGCCATCACATTTAACAGAAACACAGATAAAATGACACACAAAGACCATCATGCAGCTCCCGTTTGTTCACAACCCCAAGATCTACAATCTTGTGACTCAGAGAGAATGGAGGGAAGAGGGGGAGGAGTAGAAGGTTTGAGTGATAGGATCCTGGGTGAAGGGGTCGGATTGGAGGCAGGGACCAGGAATGGCTTCAAGGAAAGAGGCATGGAATGGCTTTGTCCCATAATGAGAGTTTCTCAAACAGAGACAAGGACAATACAAACGTGACACAAACATGTACACACAGTTAACATTTAACACGAGTTCAGAAGTAAAGATTAGAACCTAGTAACTGTCAAAACCTGATGGGTTAGACCACAAAGACAGACAGTGAATTCAACCTGAGAGAAAAAAGTAGTCAGCAAGATATGATGGGTTGCCAGCAGAGTCACCTAATGTGGGCTCATTCGTCCCTCCTCACCTAATGAGAGCACATCCGTCACTCCCCGAGTCCTCCAAGGCATCCCTTGCAAGGACATGGCCTGTGGCTTTAGGACACGTTTGTCCACCACTGACAGGGGGAACTTACATTCTCCGCTGGAAGCCACTCTGCCAACCCAAACCAAAAACGGAAAAATGGAACCTGAACAAAAAGCTCTGAGTTATCACAAGGAAAAATGAAAAGAAGCGCCTTACTTACCTCCAGAGGGGTCTGTTGGTGTGTCCTTGTCCTATGCTGCGTGATTCCCGGCCAACGCACCAAATGTAAGGGTCCGGTGAACGTCGGAGGAAGAGACCACCAAGAGAACGCGGCTCATGCAACAGAAAAAGGCGTTCATTGAGGATCCAATCCAGCATGCTGGGGCTACGTGCTCACTCAAGAAGGGAGAGCAGCCCAGAGCCCCGAGCAGGGGTTGAGCAGTGCTTAAGTACACTTTTTGGGGAGGGCGGGACTTTACATATATCACAGTCTCCTTTAAGAAATCAACATACACCGCAGAAAAATCAAACAACAATTCCTAAACATGATTAGTTCATTCATTGGCAGGAACAGGTCAGGCGGGAGTGATAGGTGAGTTCTAAAGCGAGGTACACATTCAAACAGATTGGTTTAGGCCTTGCGATGCCTATGTGCCAGGCCACACAGGGTCCTAGGTTATTAAACAACCAGGCGGTCAGGGGGAATATTTACTGGGCAGTCCGGAATTGTACTACAAGCTACAGGAATTTCAGGTTTTGCATGTAGCATAGGAACTTAACAATACCTGGTCCTTTACATTTTAACTCAGGCCTTGCAGCTTAGAAACTTTACAAAACCCGGTCTTTTACACTTCAACTTTTACACTTTAATTTCAATTTATTTTACCCTTTCAGATCACTCCTGGTGCACAAGAAGGGTGTCCAAGCCACCCTGAATTTAGGCAAATGAGTGGCAAGGGAGCTTATTTGGGACACTGTCTTGGGCTGTGCCCCTCATGGAAACCTCCAGCCAGATGTTATGATGAGTGCCTTTATAGAAGAAGAGGAGGGCCATGTGAGAGTGTTTTGGTATTAATTGTGGTCATTTGTGTGACGGTTGGAAGAGATGACTGGGTCCACCTGGGCTTGAATTCTTGCGTGATTCCCCTTAGAGACTGACTTCTGGAACTGAACTCAAAGAAGTATTGCCATGAATTGTGGTGATATTTTAAGAGGTCAAGCATGAGAGTCGCCCTTGGAAACTAAGACCAAGGCCGAGGGTGGCTTTCCACAGAGCACTGGGAATTTCAGCAAAGATATCCCATGATTTTATTCTTAAAGACTTGGTAGCCATAGTTGAGAGTCAAAACACACATGGACCTCACATTGTAGACCTCAATGGGCCTGGCTATATCTAACCTTTTGGTCACTCATTGGGAAGCCTTGCCTATGAGAGTTCTCCAGAGTTTCATTGAAATGAGCTTTCTCAACATTTAATGGTTCTTGAAACCCACAGTGCATACAAACACAATAGAAATACAAGCAGTTCAGAAGAGGCATGGTGTATAGTTGGACTTGCCTTTTGCATTATGTAGGGTAGGTGTTATAAATCTAGTTAATTTTTAATTGAAATAGTTCTCCTTGTGTTTTTAAAGTTAATAAATATGTGAATTCCTGTATCCTTTTCTCTGTAGCCTATTCATCACATGTATTTTTATATAAACATATTGAATCCTACCTGGTATCACATATACATTCTTGTGAGGTGGCTGACATGGCAGATACAAATTATGACAAGAGATCACTCCTCCTAAACACTATTGGATCATAAAATTCAGCCTAAGGGTAACCTTTCTAGTTGAACAACATTATTCATAAATCCATGTTCAGTAAAATTAATATTTTTGGATCTGTGGACGATATATATTTCATCATGAATTTCAATTGGCATATATATTGCCACTTTATAATGTCTGTGTGTGTTTTGCTCTTTGCTTAATTGCTTTGGAAAGAGATGTGTCTGAATCAGCCTCTTGGCCCTGTGTGAGGCTGTGGCTTAGATTCTCAGCACCTGATGGATCTAAAGAAAGATCCCATGGGTGCATCCAAAACCAAAATGGCCAAAAGAGCAGTTATTGTGGATGAAGACTCTCACCTTCCTCTCTAATGGCCGTGACATCCATCAAGTGAAAATAGGGATCCTTTGGGTCAAATGAGTTCTTTAAAGCCCTGCAGAGTTTAGCCCATAGGTGCTTGGGTTTTCACATGAATCCAATTTACATAAAGAATCTAAACCCCACAGTCATTTGGCCTCAAATTGAAGAAGATAAGGGGCATGTGGGAGCATTTTGTTTTGAATTGTGGTAATTTGTTTGGCGCTTGGAACAGATGACTGGGTCCACCTGGGCTTGAACTCTGGTATGATTCTCCTTAGAGACTGAATTCTGGAAGTGACATCAGAGAAGTATTGTCATGAATTGTGTTTGGATTTTACTAGGCCATGCAACCTAGATCTCAGGTATTAATTGTGGTGCAGGGAGATCTAGGTGCAGGGTGGCTTTGCCCAGAGCACTGGGAATCTCAGCCTGGATATCACATGATTTTATTCTGAAATGCTTTAAAGCCACAGTTGAGAGTCAAAACACACATGGACCTCACATTGTAGACCTCAATGGGCCTGACTTCATGTGACCTTTTGGCCACTCTTTGGGAAGACTTGCCTGTGAGTGTTCTCAAGATCTTTCATTGAAATGAGCTTCTTCAACATTTAATGGTTCCTGAATGAATTGAAACCCACAGAGCCTCCAACTTTATCCTCAAAAAATGGCTTGATAAATACCATGAGACTTTTGAAATTCCCATAACCAGGTGGCACTGGAAAACTTTTGGATGTCCTGTTGCTGATCATGAGTGTATCTCACAGTGCCTTGACTGACTGGGTTTCATGAAAATTGTGTAGAACAGTGATGCCAGTATGTTGGAGCCTGTTCATTAGTGGGACTAGAGCATAGGTGTGAAGGTGTGTGATAAAACATGTGTGTTGGGGCATGTGGATCTGCCATTGGCTTCCAATTGCCTTGTGACTGACAGGGTACAGCCAGCAGACCCTTATATGTAAAGGCATCTTGTTATATGGATAGGTTTCTGGGCAATGTTCAGAATCAGGTTGCTATGGACAAAGGGGCAACCTATGTGGGACAGAATCCTGGTTGGTGCATTCTCATGCAGACTGTGTCCCTCCACACGTGACAGAACTCCCTCCAGCACTGTGTCCCAGTTGAACTCCTTGTATTTCATGAAGCAAATACCAAACTCCCAGTGCACCAAGGAGTAACACCACGAAAATTGGAGCATGACCAAATGGCTTCACAGTCAACCCGGGGAGACACTTACACAACAGTGGCCATAGTTTAACTACAAAAAGAGTATTCAGCACTGCTGCCTCATTTTCATTGGAAAATTAGAAACAATGTCCTTCAGGTCACATATTTGCACACCCAGATTTGATGGTCACACAACAAAGGAAGCTAAAGCTCCTGACAACAACATGTATTTTAAGAGCCCAACCTCAGAGAGTTTCTCAAGAAGTCTTTACACAAGCAGAGCTCAATGTTTGTGGAGTGTTTACCCTGTCCCTTACTTTTGGAAACTCCTCTACCACCTACAAGTTTGTGAACTCCTGAGCATTTTTTATTCCTGATATGTATTTACAGATTTTCTAACTTTTCTCCTCTAATTGTATCTTACTTGGAACTAAGGTAATGTCAAGGCAATCTTCTGGATGAGAGTGTGAACATTTTTGTGTAGCACATATTTGCATACCAATTAGAGTCATTTTCCATATTTCCATTCGAAATACTGAATCCTTGACACTAACGCATACCCTAATAGACTCTGACTACTACTCCTAATATGATGGAGAAAAATAACACAAACAGAATAGGAATACAAGCAGTTCAGAGGAATCATAGTGTATAGTTGGACTTGTTTTTTGCATGATTAATTGTAGGTGTTATAAATCTAGTCAATTTTTAATTGAAATAGTTCTCCATGTGTTTTTAATGTTAACAAATATGTGAATACCTATCTCCCTTTCTCTGTAGCCTATTCAGCACATGTATTTTTAAATGCACATATAGAACACTACCTTGTATCACACCTACATTTTGTGAGGTGGCTAATTTGGCAAATACAATTTGTGAGAAGTGATCACTCCTGTTAAACTCTGTTGGAACTGAAAATTTAACCTAGGGGTGTGTTTCCTAGAAGAACAACATTATACATAAATACATGTTCTAAAAGAAATAATTTTGCATCTGTGGAGGATATATATTTCATGATAAATTTGATTGCTAATTTATTGTCTGTGTGTGTTTTTTTGTATATATATATATATATATATATATATATATATATATATATATATATATACACTCTCCAGATTTTTCAAAATATGAAATATATGTGTCTTATATACACTCCCTAAATTCATTCATGTTCATGTATATGGATTTATAATCAACTTTTCACAAGATCATTCTCAGAAATATTCATCCACCTGAAATACATATTGTTTCCAGTACTGAAAACTAACTTCAGTTAATGTTGCATACAAATACTAATAATTCTACAGTAACTGACCCAGTTTAACATCAATGCAAGTACATTCCTATGTGACATGATGTGTATTTTGAAATTCATTTTAATTCAACACTGGTACATTACTATTTCTTCAATTTATGCACATCATAGGATATATATTTCATCCACAAGTTAGCAAACTTATAGGCATTTGTTTCACTTTCAATCACTTCCTGCTTCAGAACACATGGATTCTTCCAGGTTTCTTGACTGGTCTTATAATGAGACTTCTTTCGAAATATATTATTTTTGATTTTTTTTATCACTTTTGAAGCAAAACTGACACTCACTTCATGATAAACCATAACTATAATATCACCACTAGATGTATAACTGGTTGGAATGAATGATTTTATAACAATATAGTATTTTTTATATATTCTCTTATATCAGTTTATTCCATTATTTAAAGTGGAACCAGTTATATTATTTATTCACTATATTGTCTATTCATGCATTATCTCTATATTCATAGACACAGGGTACACCTCTTAGTACCCCCAATACTAATTTATTAGTCTTCTAAATATTGCTCCCAGAAATGGTGGAAGAAATACTCATGTCACCTGATATACATATGCATGTTATCATAGTAATATTCTGGACACAAAATGCAAAAGTCACACGTATGATTGTACCAAAGCCTAAATGGAAACTGAACATGGATTACTAAAAACATCCATATCCAGGTTGCCTAATGCTCTCAAATGTCAATCCTATTGGTGACCACATTTTTGTTTCTTCCTAAGATTATATATTCAACCTCAAAACTATTGGAAATGTCTAGTTTTTTCACTCACTTTATACTTTGCCTGATTTCCTAATGTCTCTATTGATATCTACTTTCCTACATATTTTTTCCAGTTCAACATTGTGACTGACCCTTCACATGTGCTGACATTGACATTCACTCTCTAACCGAAACCCTATTGCTAATGAACTTTGGTCCAAATCCTATTCTCTATCTTCTTCCGAAACATACTGACTATCTTCCTGATCCTATCGACTATCCCTTTTTGAGTGGATGTACTCTACTACATTCAATCATCTGAGGTACAAGGTCCTATGCCATTGTATATCGATTTTTCTGAAACATGTATGCAGAACATAATTCAAAGCTACGTGTCCCAATCTATTGCCAAATGCACTTCTGAGCTTCAAATCTTACCTAGATTTCTGTTTTCATACTTATATTTAACCACTATATTTCTATATATTGCAGGTTCCCAATAACCTTATTCATCCCGCAGAATGATTCCTAACCCAAATCGAACGTGTTATTAACCCTAACCATACACTGTTGCCTCAATCTAACATTACAAAAGAGCAGGGACAGGGCTATTCTTTCAATTAGGGATGTAGGTTATCTTCCAACTGCTGAGAACCTCAAAGTTCGATGCAGAAATGATCCCTGGAGAAGATGTAGGCAGCTATGAAGGACCTGCATGAGCAAAAGCCATCTTCCATGGCAAACAACCTGGACAGGATGAAGGGATGTGTATGCATCAGACTCTCTCTTCTTAATGTAGAGAAGATGAACCTAACCAGGCCTGCGTGTAGAGCTGTTCCATGGTGTCTATTTTGATATACCATTCTAACTAGTCAAATTGTCACAGGAAGTAGGGGCACCCTCCAACTCATGGAACCATTGGAAGCAAGTCTTAGGACAAAGTTGTTGCCAAGGCAGTGACCTCATTC
Organism: Callospermophilus lateralis; assembly: GCF_048772815.1. NCBI lineage: Eukaryota > Metazoa > Chordata > Mammalia > Rodentia > Sciuridae > Callospermophilus > Callospermophilus lateralis. The sequence continues at coordinate 383,787 of NW_027514838.1, read as the reverse complement.
AGTTGCAAAGAAAGTGACATACCTCATTTCCTTGGTGATGGAACTCTCTGAAATTGGGATGCAAGAAGCCAGGCACCAAGAGCCATTCCCAGTCCCAGTCCCAGTGGGCTCACTTGTTTGGATTTACCAAGTACAGAGTCAGGCCTTCTTGGTACCTACTGATGTGAGGATGGCCAAATGCCAGTAGAGCTCTGAAGAGGGGCCTTTCTTGAGACAGCAGGTTGTGGCTAACAGCAGGCTCCTCGCAGAATAACAGAGTTGGCCAAGGAGACAAGATCTGAGACCAGACAGGCCATTTCGAGTGGAACATAGTATGGCCCACCAGTCAGAGGACACTCCAGATAGTTAAAGACCTATTTTTGGGAAGGAGGTGCCTTTTTGGTTGTGGGTGTGAGTTTGCGGTTTTGTTTCATGTTCTGAGAATAGGTAGGAAAGGTGGTTGGTTTGGTTTGGAGTCGACTGTTTCTAGTAAGTCTATAGACAAGGCGAGTGTTTCTATGTCTGTGTAGCCACTGTGTCCGTGGTTTTAGACATTAGAAACGAGAATGCATCAATGGAGGTGTCCTGTCTAGTAGAAAGCTTCACAGCATTCATCCTGCACAATTGATTAATGGACTGTTGCTTGCCTTATGGATGGGAAACACCTACTAACTTCCTAAGTTGCTGTTTTCTTCCTGAATTCTGGCTACTCTCCAGAATAGTATCATGGTTTATTGTCCAAGATATGTACCACCTCCAAACTCTGTGACATGGCCATGTCCTTGATAGCTGAAGGGAATGGGAACATCTCAGAAAACTCAGATATCAGTGTGACCAGTAAAGTCTCAGTGGAGAAACCCTGCTTGGCTCCATTTGCTTATCTATGTTTCTGTTGCCTTGAATGTCAGGAAGGTCTTTGCCTCAGGCCACCCCTTTGTGAAGCGTGAAGAAACAGTTTTCAAATGGAAATGAATGGGCATCACCTGTGGCTCTTTGCTTAATTGCTCTGGAAAGGGATGTGTCTTAGTCAGACACTAGGCCCTGTTTGAGGCTGTGGCTAAGATTCTCAGCTCCTGAGAGATCTAAAGAAGATCCCATGTGTGCATCCAAAACCAAAATGGCAAAAAATCTGTCATTGTTGGTGAAGTCTCTTGCCTTCTTCTGTTTGGTTCCTGACCTCCATCAAGTGAGAATAGGGATCCTTTGGATCAAATGAGTTCTTCAAAGTCCTGCAGAACTGCTTGGGTTGTCTCATGATGCCAAATCACATAAAGAATCTATACCTGACAGTAAGTAGGCCTCAAATTGGAGAAGCAGAGCAGTATTTATGGCAGGCCGAGAGCAGTTGTGTGCAGGTGTGTGACAATACATCTGTGGTGGGGTCATGTGGATCTTACATTGGCTTCCAAATGGCTTGTAACTGACATGGTGCAGCTAGCAGAACTTTGTATGTAAAGGCATCATGTTACATGGAGAGTTTTCAGGGCAATGTTCAGAATCAAGTTCCTATGGTAAAGGGGGCAAGCAATGGGGGATAGAAGCCTGGTTGGTGCATTCTCCTGCAGACCCTGACACACCATACGTTACAGGACTCCCTCCAGCATTGTGTCCCAGTTTAACTCCTTGTATGTCATGAACCAAATACAAAACACCCACTGCAGGAGCAAGAAACACCACGAAAAGTGGAGGATGACCAAATGATTTCAAAGTCCAGACGGGGAGACACTTATCCCCCATTGGCCACAGTTTAGTTACAAAGAGTGAATTCAGCACTGCTGCCTCATGTTCATTGGACAATAAGAATTCATGTCCTCCAGGTCACAAAAATGCAGACCCAAGTTTGATGGTCTCACTACAAAGGAAGCTAAAGCTTCTGAAAACAACATATATTTCAAGTACCCAACCTCATTGTCAGTATCTCCAGAAGTGTTTAGGCCAGCAGAGATCCATGTTTGTGGAGTTTTACCCTGTCCCTAAGGTTTGGAAACGTCTCTTCCACCTCAAAGGTTGTGAACTACTGAGCATTTTCCATTCTACGTATGTATTCACAGATTTTCTAACTCTTCTCCTCTAATTGTTTCTTACATGGAGCGTGGTTATTTCAAGCCATTGTTCTGAATGAAAGTGGGAATTTTTTGTGTGTAGCACGTATTTGCATACACATTGGATTCATTTTCCAATTTTCCATTCGAAATACTGAATCCCTGACACGAACCCATACCCTACTAGACTCTGACTACTAATTCTAATATCATGCACAAAAGTAACACAAACAGAATTGAAATACAAGCAGTTCAGAGGAGGCATGGTGTATAATTGATCTTGCCTTTTGCATGATAAATGTCAGGTGTTATAAATCCAGTCTATTTTTAATTGAAATAGATCTCCTTGTGTTTTTAAAGTTAACAAATATGTGAATTCCTGTCTCCCTTTGTCTGTAGCCTATTCAGCACATGTATTTTTATATGCACATATCAAATCCTACCTGGTGTCACACCTACATTCTTGTGAGGTGACTGACTTGGGAGATACAATTTGTGAGAAGACATCACTCCTCCTAAACGCTGTTGGAACTGATAATTCAAATAATGGGTGAGCTTCCTAGTAGAAAAACATTATACATAAATCCCTGTTAAGAAAATTGAATATTTTTGGATCTGTGATTGATGTATATTTCATAGTGAATTTAGATTTGCATATATGTTGCTACATTTTAATATCTGTATGTGTCTGTGTGTATACACACACACACACACACACACACACACACACACACACTCTCTCCAGATTTTTCAAAATATGAAATATATGTATCTTATTTACACTCCCTAAATTCATTTATGTTCAAGTATGTGGATTTATAATCAACTTTTCACAAGATTTTTCTCAGAAATATTTATCCACCTGAAATACATATTTGTTTCCTAGTACTGAAAACTAACTTCAGTGAATGGTACATACAAATCCTGTTGATAGCCACAGCCAAGGGTCTCCAGTAAATACCATATGTACTACTGCACAACCTAAGGCAGGCATGGTCCCTAAGCCACATGCTCGTTGTTTAAACAGAGAGGGGGAGATGTTGAGAGCCACAGCCAAACGGGCCCCAGGAAACCTCCAGCTGCCAGCAAACTTCCAGCTGCCGGCTGATGATTGGCTCCACAGCGGCCCCAGCAACATCTAGCTGATTGGCTCCTCTGTGGTGATGCTCAATGGGATGTTTCCCTGCCCTTTCAGACAACGGAGCTGCTCATTGGTGGACTTTTTTGGCTCCGCCCATGTGACCCAGCCAATTGGCCTCAAAAGGAGGAGGCTTGTGGTTGAGGGAGAGGCTTGTGGGAAGACTGTGGTGGCAGTTGGGCTCTGAGGGTTTTTCCTGAGAAGCTGTTTTGTTTGGCTTGTGTGGTTCTAAAAATAAAGTTTGTTTCTTTTGACAATTGGCTCCTGAATTGTGCCCAGCCAGACTGATGATAATCATGTAAAATGTTGATTTTAAATCGCATACATGAACTTGAATGAATTTAGGGAGTGTATAATAAGACACATATATTTCATATTTTGGAAAATCTGGAAAATCTGGTATATATATATATATATATATATATATATATATATATATATATATATATACACACACACACACACAACAATAAAATGTAGCAATATATATGCCAATCGAAATTTATCATGAAATATATATCATCCACATATCTAAAAATATTCATTTTACTGAACATGGATTTATGTATGATGTTGTTCACTAGGAAGCTCACCCATAGTTTGAATTTTCAGTTCCATCAGTATTTAGGGGAAGTGATCTATTCTCATAATTTGTATATTCCAAAGTTAGTGAGATCACAAGAATTTACGTGTGTTACCAGGTAGGAGTCTATATATGCATAAAAATATACATGTTCTAAAGAGGCTACAGAGAAAAGGAGACAGGAATTTACATATGTGTTAACTTTGAAAACTCATGGAGAAATATTACAATGAAAAGTTGACTAGATTTATAACACATATCCTTGATAAAGCAAAAGGAAAATCCAAGTATACACCATGCCTCCTACAAAAGGCCTGTATTTCTATTCTGTTAGGTTTCTTTTTCTCCATCATTTTAGGATAGTAGTCATAGTCTAGTAGGGTATGGGTTAGTGTCAGAAATTCAGTATTGCAAATGGAAAATAGGATAATGTATCCAATGTGTATGCAAATATGTGCTACACAATAATCTTCCCACTCTCACCTAGAACAATGCCTTGACATTACCTTTGCCCCAAGTGAGACACAATTAGAGAAGAAGAGTTAGAAAATCTGTGAATACATATCTGGAATGGAAAATTCTCAGGAGTTCTCAACCTGGGAGCAGGTAGAGGAGTTTCCAGAAGTAAGGGATTGGGTAAACACTCCACAACCATGGAGCTATGCTGGAAAAAAGACTTCTGGAGAATCTGCCTCTGAGGTGTGGCACTTGAAATATATATTGTTGTCAGGAGCTTTGTCTTCATTTGTAGTGAAACCATCAAAGCTGGGTCTGAATCTATGTGACTTGGAGAACATGGTTTCTTATTTTCCAATGAACCTGAGCCAGCAGTGCTGAATTCTCTCTTTGTAGGTAAACAGAGTCCAGTGGGCCAAAGTGTCTAACCATGTGGACTGTGAAGCCATTTAGTCATCCTCCAATTTTCATGGTGTTTCTTGGTGCTGAACTGGGAGTTTGGTATTTGCTTCAAGAAATACAAGGAGTTCAACTGGGACACAGTGTTGGAGGGAGTTCTGTGACATGTGCTGGGTCAGAGTCTCCAGGAGAACTCACTAACCCGGCTTCTATCCCACATAGCTTGCCCCCTTGACCATAGCAACCTGATTCTGAACATTTCCCTGAAACCTCTCCATATAACAAGATGCCTTTGCATATAAGGGTCTGCTGGGTGCACCATGTTAGCTAAAAGCCATTTGGAAGTCAATGGCAGATCCACATGGCACCACCATAAATATTTTATCACACACCTGCACACCACAACTCTGGGCCAACTACTCCGCAGTCTCCATCTAACCGGCATCTCTGTTCTACACCACTTTCATTATACCCAATCAATCAAGGCACTGTCTGGTACACTAATGATCAGCAACAGGACATCAAAGGTTCTCCAGTGCCACCTCATCATGCGAATTTCAAAAATTTTATGGTATTTATCTAGCCATTTTACAAGGATGAAGTTGGAGGCATTGTGGGTTTCAATTCTTTCAGGAATCATTCAATGTTGAGGAAGCTCATTTCAATGAAAGTTCTGGAGAACTCTCACAGGCAAGGCTTTCCAAAGAGTGGCCAAATAGTCACATGAAGCCAGGCCAATTGAGGTCTACAATGTGAGGTCCATGTGTGTTTTGACTCTCAACTATGTCTGGCAAGTATTTCAAAATAACATCATATGATATTCTGTCTGAGATTCCCAGTGCTCTGTGGAAAGCCACCCCGGGCCTAGATCTCAGTTTCAAAGGGCGAATTTCATGGGTGGCCGCCTAAAATCCCAACACAAATCATGGCAATACTTCTCTGAGGTCAGTTCCAGAACTCAGTCTCTAAGAGGAATCACACCAGAGTTCAAGCCCTGGTGGACCCAGTCATCTTTTCCTACTGCCACATAAATGACCACAATGAAAACCAAAACACTCCCAAATGGCCCTCATCTTCTTCCATATAGACACTCATCATAACCTCTGGCTTGACGTTTCCTTGAGGGGCACAGCCCAAGACAGTGTCCAAAATAATCTCCCTTTCCTCTCATTTGCCTAAAGTCAGGGTGGCCTGGACACCCATTCTGTGAACCATGAGTGATCAAATAACCCTGACTTTAATACTGCTCTGCTTCTCCAATTTGAGGCCTACTGTCTGTGGAGTATAGATTCTTGATGTGAATTGGAGTAATGAAAAAACCCAATAACCCATTGGCTACACTCTGCAGGGTTTTGAAGAACTCATTTGACCCAATAAATCCCTATTCTCATTTTATGGAGGTCAGGAACCTTACAGAGGAAAGTGAGAGACTTCATCCTCAATGACTGCTTTTTGGGCCACTTTGATTTTTGATGTGCCTTCTGGAATGTTACATAATTTTTTTTTTTGGTTTTAGTGCCTTCTGGAATATTACATAATTTTTTTCTTTAGACATTATTGCCAGAGTTCCTATCTTCATCCCAGTGCAGGTGAAATCAAAGATAATACCAATCTACAGCTTCTGCAATAGCCATCCCTGTACTGCTTGCAGAACTTGCCTGGACACATTGTGAACTCACCTAAATGCATTGTGAACTATCTGTTGGTGCAGCGACTTGTGGTAGTGTTGGGGTATATTTGCTGATGATGTCATCGGTGGTACAATTTTTCCAAAAGGAGCCATCAATTGGCTTGGTGTATCTTCCTCCCTTCTGCGTGTCATGATCGTCCAGCTAAAATTTGGGGGGCCAACAGAGGTGAGGCAAAGAACCTCACCCACCCCCGCTGGTACAAAGACCTCTCCACATGTGTGGCTCTATACTGGACGGGTAGTCAGTGACGGGTAAGATCCAATTGCAATGGTACCAACTTAACGGGTAAAGACCATATGTACTATTGGACAACCTAAGGCAGGCACGGTCCCTAAGCCACATGCATGTTGTTTAAACAGAGAGGCGAAGATGTTGAGAGCCATAGCCGAAGGGGCCCCAGCAAAATTCCTGCTGCCAGCAAACTTCCAGCTGCCGGCTGATGATTGGCTCACAGCGGCCCCAGCAACACCTAGCTGATTGGCTCCTCTGCGGTGATGCTCAATGGGCTGTTTCCCTGCCCTTTCAGACCACAAAACTGCTCATTGGGGGACTTTTTTTGACTCCGCCCACATGACCCAGCCAATCGCCCTCAAGAGCAGGAGTATTGTGGGAGGCGGAGAGAGGCTCCTGTGGGAGGGAGAGGTTTTGGGAAGCCAGTGGTGGCAGTTGGGGCTCTGAAGGTTTTTTCCTGAGAGGCTGTTTTGTTTGGCATGTGTGGTTCTAAAAATAAAGTTAGTTTCTTTTGACAAGTGGCTGCTGATTGTGCCCAGCAAGACTGTGGCATTATCCTAATATTTCTACAATAACTGACCCAGTTTAACATCAATGCAAGTAGATTCCTGTGGGAGAGGACATGATGTGTATTTTGACGTTCATTTTTATGTAACAGTGGTACATTACTATTTCTTCAGTTTACGCACATCATAGTATATATATTTGATCCACAAGTTCACAAATTTATAGGCATTTGTTTCACTTTCAATCACTTTCTGCTTCAAAACACATGTATTCCTCCAGGTTTCTTGACTGGTCTTTTCATGAGACTTCTTTCCAAACACATTATTTCCGATTTCCATAATCACTTTTGAAGCAAAACTCACACATTCTTCATGAAAATCCATAATGCTGATATAACCATTATATATATTACTGGTTGGAATGAAGGATTGTATATCAATGTAAGATTTTCTGTATATTTTCAGATATCAATTCAATCCATTATTTAAAGTTAGAACCAGTTATAATATTTCTTTACAGTATGGTCTATTCATGCATTATCTCTATAATTATAGACACAGTGTACACCATTTTTACCTCCAAAAATAATTGATACGTCTTCAAAATATTGCTCTCAGAAATGGTGGAAGAAATACTCATGTCACCTGATCTACATATACATTTTACCACAGTAATATTCTGCACACAGAAAGAAGAGGTCAAACTTATGTTTGTACCAAAGCCTAAATGAAAAGTGAGCATGGATTACGGAAAACATCCATGTCCATATTGCCTAATGCTCTCAAAAGTTCATCCTATTGGTGACTACATGTTTGTTTCTTCCTAAGATTATATATTCAAACTCAACCCTGTTGAAAATGTATAATTCTATCACTCACTTTATACTTTGCCTGATATCCTAATGTCAATTGATATCTGCATTCCTACTTTTTTCCCCAGTTCATCCTTTTGACAGACTCTCCACATGTGCTGACAATTACATTCACTCTCTATCCGAAACCCTATTGCTAAAGATCTTTTCATCCAAATCTTATACTCACTCTTCTTTCAAAACCTACCAACAATCTTACTAATCCTACAAATTATTTCTTTTTGACTGGATGTTCTCTTCAACATTCAATCAACCAAGGTACAAGGAATTATGCCATTGTATATTGATTTATCTGAGACATCTGTGCAGAATATAATTCAAAGCTAAGAATCCCAGCCAAGGGTCCAATGCAATTCTGGGCTTCAAATATTACCTAGATGTCTGTTTTCATACTTATATTTCACTTATATTCTTATAAATATCGCACGTTCCCAATACCATAATTCATCCCGCAGAATGATTCCTAACCCAAATGGAACATGTTATTAACCCTGACCATACACTGTTCTCTCAATCTATCTTTACTGAAGAGCAGGGACAGAGTTGGTCTTTCAATACAGAAATTAGGGGATCTTCCACTTGCTGAGAACCTCCAAGGTCATTAAAGAAATGATCCCTGGATTAAATGTAGGCAGCTATGAATGACGTCAGAGAGCAAAAGTCATCTTCCATGACAAACAACCTGGTTAGCATGAAGGGATGGGTCTGAATCAACATTTCTTTTCTTAATGTATAGAAGATGGACCAAACCAGGCCTATCTGGAGAGCTTTTTTTGGGTGCCTATGGTTGATATACCATGCAAACTTGTGAAAGTTTCACTGGAAGAAGGGGCAGCCTCCAACTCATTGGACTTTGGAAGCAACTGTTAGGACAAATTGGTTGACAAGGCAGTAACCTAATTCAGTTCCTGAAGGAAGTGACCTACGTCACTTCCTTGGTGAAGGAATTCTCTGAATTTGGGATCCATGAAGACAGGTACCCAGAGCCAGTCTCAGTCCCAGTCCCAGTGGGCTCACTTGTTCAGTTTTACCAAGGACAGGGTCAGTCTTTCTTGGTACCTACCTATGTGAGGATGGCCAAAGGCCAGAAGAGCTCTGAAGAGGGACCTTTTCTGAGAAAGCAGGTAGTGGCTCACCGCTGGCTCCTGACAACTTCACAAAGTTGGCCAAAGAGACCAGACCTGAGTCAGGACAGGACATTTCGGGAGAACATTTTATGGCCCACCAGTCAGAGGACACTCTGGATAGTCACAGACCTACTTGGGGGAAGGAGGTGCCTTTGTGGGAGTGGTTGTGGTTTTGTGGTTTTGTCACATGTTCTGAGAATAGGTAGGAAATGTGGTTTGTTTGGTTTGGATTGGACTGTTTCTAGTAAGTCGTTTGACATGTAAGTGTTTCTATGTCTGTGTATCCCACTGTGTCTGTGGTTGTAGACATTAGAAAAGACAATGAATTAATGGATGTGTCCTGTCTAGTAGAAAGCTTCCCAGCATTCATCCTGCCCAATTGATTAATGGACTGCAGCTTGCCTTCTGAATGGGCAAAACCTTCTATCTTCCTAAGATCCTGTTTTCTTCCTGAATTCTGGCCACTCTCCAGAATAGGCTCATGGTTTTGTGTCCAAGATATATACCACCTCCAAGCTCTGTGACATGGCCATGTACTTGATAGCTGAAGTGAATGTCAAGCATCTCAGAAAACTCAGATATCAGTGTGACCAGGAAAGTCTCAGTGGAGAAACCCTGCTTTGTGTCTTTTGCTTACCTGTTCTTCTGTTGCCCTAAATGTCAGGAAGGTCTTGGCCTCTAGCCACCCCTTTGTGAAGCCTGAAGAAAACAGTTTTCAAATGAAAATGAATGGGCATCACCTGTGGCTCTTTTCTTAATTGCTTTGTAAAAGGATGTGTCTGAATCAGCCTCTTGGTTCTGTGTGAGGTTGTGGCTTAGATTCTCAGCACCTGATGCATCAAAAGATAGATTCCATGTGTGCATTCAAAACAGAAATGGCAAATGAGTCTCTTGCCTTCCTCTATTAGATTCCTGACCTTCATCAAGTAAGAATCAGGATCCTTTAGTTCAAAAGAGTTCTTTGAACCCCTGCAGAAGTGCTTGGGTTTTCTGATGACTCCAAATCACATAAAGAATCTATACCTGACAGTCAGTAGGCCTCAAATTGGAAAAGCATGACAGTATTAACGCCATGCCTATTTGATCAGTTCTGGTTCACAGGAAGGGTGTGTAGGCCACCCTGACTTTTGGCAAATGAGGGGAAAGGGAGCTTATTTTGGAAAGTGTCTTGGTCTGCGCCCCTCATGGAAACTTCTAGCCAGAGGTTATGATTAGTGTCTATATGGAAGAACATGAGGGCCATGTGAGAGTGTTTTGGTTTTCATTGTTGTCATTTGTGTGGCGGTGGGAAAAGATGACTGCGTCCACCTGGGTTTCAACTCTTGTGGGATTCCCCTTGGAGACTGAGTTCTGAAACTGACCTTAGAGAAGTATTGCCATGAATTGTGTTGGAATTTTCGGAGGCCACGCATGAGAGTCACCCTTGGAAACTGAGATCTAGGCCCAGGGTGGCTTTCCACAGAGCACTGGGAATCTCAGCGAGGATATCACTTGATTATATTCTGAAAGACTTGGCAGCAATAGTTGAGAGTCAAAACACACATGGACCTCACATTGTAGACCTCAATGTGGCTGGCTTTATGTGACCTTGGGCCACTCTTTCAGAAGACTTGCCTGTGAGAGTTCTCTAGAGCTTCCATTGAAATGAGATTCCTCAATATTTAATGGTTCCTGAATGAATTGAAACCCACAGTAACTCCAACTTCATCCTTGAAAAATGGCTAGAAAATACCATGAAATTTTTGAAATTTCCATGACCAGCTGGCACTGGAAAACCATTTGATGTCCTGTTGCTTATCATGAGTATACAAGACAGTGCCTGGTTTGACTGAGTTTCATGATAATGGTGTAGAAAAGATATGCCAGTAAGTTGGAGCCTGCTGAGTAGTGGGCCAAGAGCAGTAGAGTGTAGGTGTGTGAAAAAACATCTGTGGTGGGGCCACGTGGATCTGCCATTGGCTTATAAATGGTTTGTGACTGACATGGTGCAGCTAGCAGACCTTTGGATGTAAAGGCATCTTGTTGTATGGAGAGGTTTCAGGGCAATGTTCAGAATCATGTTGCTATGGTCAAGGGGGCAACTATGTGTGATAGAAGCCTTCTTGGTACATTCTCCTGCCGATCCTGACCACCACACATGACAGAACTCCCTGCAGCACTGTATCACAGTTAAACTCCTTTATTTCATAAAGTAAATACCAAACTTTCAGTGCAGCATCAAATAACATGATTAAATGTGAAGGATGATCAAATGGCTTCACAGTCCACATGGGGAGACACTTAGCCCCCAGTAGCCCCAGTTTGCCTACAAAGAGAGAATTCAGTACTGCTGCCTCGTGTTCATAGGAAAATAAAAAAAAAAACATGTCGTCCAGGTCACATAGATGCAGACTCAGCTTTGATGGTCTCACTACAAAGGAAGCTAAAGCTCCTGACAACAACATATATTTCAAGTGCCCAACCTCAGAGGCATTTTCTCAAGAAGTCTTAAGGCCGACACAGCTCCATGTTTGTGGTATTTACCCTGTCCCTTACTTTTGGAAACTCCTCTACCACCTTCAATGTTGTGAACTCCTGAGCATTTTCCATTCCAGATATTTATTATGAACTCAAACAACAACAAGTGCTGGCGAGGATGTGGAGAAAAGGGTACACTTGTACATTGCTGGTGGGACTGCAAATTGGTGCAGCCAAATTGGAAAGCAGTATGGAGATTTCTTGTAGAGGTGGGAATGGAACCACCATTTGACCCAGGTATTCCCCTTCTCAGTCTATTCCCTAAAGACCTAAAAAAATGCTACAGGGACACTGCTACATTGATGTTCATAGCAGCACAATTTACAATAGCAAGGCTGTGGAACCAACCTAGATGCACTTCCATAGATGAATGGATAAAAAATGAGGCATTTATACACAATGGAGTATTACTCTGCATTAAAAAATGACAAAATTTTTACAGAGAAATGGATGGCATTAGAGCAGATTATGCTAAGTGAAGCTAGCCAATCCCTAAAACCAAATGCCAAATGTCTTTTTGATATAAAGAGATTAACTAAGAACAGAGTAGGGACGAATAGAATGAGAAGAAAATTAACATTAAACAGGGATGAGAGGAGGAAGGGAAAGGGAGAGAGAAGGGAAATTGCATGGAAATAAAAGGAGACCCTCAGGGTTATACAAAATTACATACAAGAGGAGGTGAGGGAAAGGAAAAAAATTATACAAGGGGGAGAAATGAATTACAGTAAAGAGGTAGAGAGAGAAGAGGAGAGGGGAGGTAAGGGGAGGGGGATAGTAGAGGTTAGGAAAGGCAGCAGAATACGACAGACACTAGTATGGCAATATGTAAATCAATGGATGTGTAACTGATGTGATTCTGCAATCTGTTTATGGGGTAAAAATGGGAGTTCATAACCCACTTGAATCACAGTGAGGAATATGATATATCAAGAACTATGTAATGTTTTGAACAAGCATAAATAAAAATTAAAAAAAAGAAAACTAACTTTGGTGAATGGTGCAAAGAAATCCTAATATTTCTACAGTAACTGACACAGTTTAACATCAATGCGAGAAGATTCCTGTGGGACATGATGTGTATTTTGATGTTCATTTTTATTCAGCACTGGTACATTACTATTTCTTCAGTTTATTCACATCATATTATAATATTTCATCCACAAGTAAGGAAATTTATCGTCATTTTTTTCAATTTCAATCACTTCCTGCTTCAGAACTCATGAATTCCTCGGTGTTCCTTGACTGGCATTTTCATGAGACTTCTTTCCAAACACATTATTTTCGATTTCCATAATCACATTTGAAGCAAAACTCACACAAACTTCATGATAAATCGTACCCTAATATTAACATTAGGTGTATAACTGGTTGTCATGAATGATTGCATATCAATATAAGATTTCTTATATATTTTCAGATATCAATTCAATCCATTATTTAAAGTGGAACAAGTTGTATTATTTATTGAAATTAAGGTCTATTCATGCATTATCTGTATATTCATAAAAACAGGGTACACCTCTTTTTACCCCCAATGCTAATTTATACGTTTTCAAAATACTGCTCCTAGAAATGGTGGAAGAAAAAATCATGTCATCTGATCTACATATACATTTTATCACAGTAATATTCTGGAAACAAAATGCAAAGGTCCCACTTAGGATTGTACCAAAGCCTAAATGTAAAGTGAACATGGATTACTAACAATATCCATGTCCATGTTGCCTAATGCTCTCAAATGTCAATCCTATTGGTGACCTACATATTTGTTTCTTCCTAAGATTAGATATTCAATCTCAACCTTGTTGAAAATGTCTTATTCTATCACTCACTTTATACTTTGCCTGATTTCCTAATGTCTCTATTGATATCTGCTTTTCTACAAATTTTCCCCAGTTCATCATTGTGTCTGATTTCTTCATATGTGCTGACATTTATATTCACTCACTGCCCGAAAAAAATTGCTAAAGAACTTTTGTTACATATCCTATACTAACTCTACTTGCTAAACATAACGACTATCTTCTTTTTTTTTTTTAATTTTTTTTATTGGTTGTTCAAAACATTACAAAGCTCATGGCATATCATCTTCCATACATTTGATTCAAATGGGTTATCAGCTCCCATTTTTACCCCAAATACAAGTTGCAGAATCACATCGGTTACACATCCACATTTTTACATAATACCATATTAATAACTGCGACTATCTTCTTAATCCTACCAACAATCCCTTTTGACTGGATGTTCTCTTCAGCATTCAATCATCCAAGGTTCAAGTTCCTCTGCCATTGTATATCGATTTATTTGAGACATGTGTGCAGATAGTAATTCAAAGCTAAATATCCCAATCAATTGCCCAATGCCCTTCTGGGATTCAAATCTTACTTTAATTTCTGTTTTCATACATATGTTTAACCTCGATATTCTTATAAATATCACAGGTTCCCAATACCATTATTAATCCAGCAGAATGATTCCTAACCCAAATCGAACATGAAATTAACCCTAACCATACACTGTTCACTCAATCTAACTTTACAGAAGAGCAGAGACAGATTGTTCTTACAATACAGGAATGTAGGGGATGCTCTACCTGTTAAGAACCTCAAAGGTCCATGCAGAAATGATCCCTGGAGAAGATGTAGGCAGCAATGAAGGACCTGAGAGACAAAAAGTCATTTTCCATGGCAAACAACCTGGTCAGGATGAAGGGTTTTGTCTGAATCAGCCTCTATCTTCTTACTGTAGAGAAGATGGACCAAACCAGGCTTGTGTGGAGAGCTGTTCTCGGGTGCCTAAGGTTGATATACCATTCTAAGTTGTGAAAGTGCCAAAGGAAGTATGGGCAGCCTTCATCTCATGGGACCCTTGGAAGCAACTGTTAGGACAAAGTGGTTGCCAAGGCAGTGACCTCATTCAGTTCTTAAAGGAAGTGACCTACCTCACTTCCTTGTTGATGGAACTTTCTGAACTTGGGACCAAGGAAACCAAGCACCAGAGCCAGTCCCAGTCCCAGTCCAAGTGGTCTCATTTGTTTGGAATCACCAAGGACAGAGTCAGTCTTCTTGGTACTGACTGATGTGAGGATGGCCAAATGCCAGGAAAGATATGAACACGGGCCTTTCCTGACTAAGCAGGTAGTGGCTCACCGCTGGCTCCTGACTGCTTTACAGAGTTGTACAAGGAGACCAGATCTGAGACAGGACAGACCATTACCGGGGAACATAGTATGGCAAACCTGTCAGAGGACACTCCGGATAATCACAGCCCTACTTGGGGGAAGGAGGTGTCTTTTTGAGTGTGGGTGTGTGGTTTTGTCTCTGTTCTGAGAATAGGTAGGAAAGGAGGTTTCTTTGGTTTGCAGTGAACTGTTTCTAGTAAGTCGTTTTACAAGGTGAGTGTTTCTATGTCTGTGTATCCCACTGTGTCCGTGGTTGTATACATTAGAAAAGAGAATGCATCAATGCATGTGTCCCCTCTAGTAGAAAGCTTCCCAGCATTCATCCTGCCCAATTAATGAATGGAGTGTGGTTTCCATATCGATAGGCAACACCTACTACCTTATTAAGTCCCTGTTTTCTTTCTGAATTCTGACAACTCTTCAGAATAGGCTCTTGGGTTTGTGTCCAAGATATGTACCACCTCCAATCTCTGTCACATGGCCATGTACTGGATATCTGAAGGGAATGGCCAGCATCTCAGAAAACTCAGATATCAGTGTGACCAGGAAAGTCTCAGTGGAGAAACCCTGCTTTGGGCCTTTTGCTAACCTATTGTTCTGTTGCCTTGAATCTCAGGATGTCTTTGCCTCTGGGCACCCCTTTGGGAAGCCTGAGGAAAACATTTTTCAAATGGAAATGAAGGGCATCACCTGTGTCTCTTTGCTTAATTGCTTTGGAAAAAGATGTGTCTGAATCATCCTCTTGGCCCTGTGTGAGGCTGTGGCTTAGATTCTCAGCACCTGATGGATCAAAAGAAAGATCAAATGTGTGCATCCAAAACCAAAATGGCAAATATTCACTCATTGTGAATGAATTCTTTTACCTTCCTCTGTTAGGATCCTGACTTCCATCAAGTGAGAATAGGAATCCTTTCGGCCAAATGAGTTCTTCAAATCTCTGCAGAGGGGCTTGGATTTTCTCATGACTCAAATTCACATAAAGAATCTAAACCACAGAGTCAGAAGGCCTCAAATTGAAAAAGCCAAGCAGTATTAATGGCAGGCCTATTTGATCATTCCTGGTTTACAGGAAGTGTGTCCAGGCCACCTTGATGTTAGACAAATGAGGGGAACAGGACCTTAATTTGGACACTGACTTGGGCTGTTAACCTCATTGAAAACTCCAGCCAGACGTTATAAGGAGTGTCTATATGGAAAAAGATGAGGACCATGTGGGAGTGTTTTGGTTTTAATTGTGGTCATTTGTGTGGCGGTTGGAAGAGATGACTGTTCCACTGGGCTTGAACTCTGGTGTGATTCCCCTTAGAGACTGAGTTCTTTAACTGACCTCAGAGAAGTATTGCCATGAATTGTGTTGGAATTTTAGGAGGCCACACATGAGAGTCGCCCTTGGAACCTGAGATCTAGGCCCAGGTTGGATTTCCACAGAACATTGGGAATTTCAGCCCGGATATAACATACAATTTTTCTTAAAGACTTGGCAGCCATATTTGAGTTTAAAACACACATGGACCTCATATTGTAGATCTCAATGGGCCTGGCTTCATGTGACATTTTGGCCACCCTTAGGGAAACCTTGCCTGTGAGAGTGCTCCAGAGCTTTCATTGAAATTAGCTTCTTCACCATTTAATGGTTCCTGAATTAATTGAATCCCTCAGAGCCTCAAACTTCATCCGTGAAAAATGGCTAGAAAATTACCATGAAATTTTTGATATTTTGATGATCAGCTGGCACTGGAAATACTTTGGATGTCCTGTTTCTGATCCTGAGTATACCAGACACTGCCTTGATTGACTTTGTTTCATGAAAATGGTGTAGAACAGATATGCCAGTAAGTTGGAGCCTGGTGAGTAGTGGGCCTAGAGCAGTGGTATGCAATTGTGTGATAAAACATCTGTGTTGCGGCCATGTGGATCAGCCATTGGCTTCCAAATGGCTTGTGACTGACATGGTGCAGCCAGCAGACCCATATATGTAAAGGCATCTTGTTATATGGAGAGGATTCACTGCAATGTTCAGAATCATGTTGCTATTCTCAAGGGGGCAATCTACATGGGATAGAACCTTGGTTGGTGCATTCTCCTGAAGACCCTGACTCACCACACCTTAAAGAACTCCCTCCACCACTCTGTCCCATTTTAACTCCTTGTATTTTTTGAAGCAAATACCAAACTCCCAGTGCAGCAGCGAGAAACACCACGAAAAGTGGAGAATGACCAATTGGCTTCACAGTCCACACTGAAAGACACTTAGACCCCAGTGTCCATAGTTTACCTACAAAGAGAGAATTCAGCACTGCTGCCTCATGTTCATTGGATAATAAGAAACCATGTCCTCCAAGTAACATAGATGCAGACCCAGCTTTCATGGTTTCTCTACAAAGGAACTAAATCTCCTCA
Organism: Callospermophilus lateralis; assembly: GCF_048772815.1. NCBI lineage: Eukaryota > Metazoa > Chordata > Mammalia > Rodentia > Sciuridae > Callospermophilus > Callospermophilus lateralis. Next base: position 366,659 of record NW_027514838.1, on the reverse strand, counting down.
GAACATCAAATACTTCAAGTGCCCACTCTTAGAGGCAGTTTCTCAAAAAGTATTTAGGCCAGCAGAGCTACATGTTTGTGGAATGTTTACCCTGTCCCTTACTTTTAGAATCTTCTCTACCACCTCCAAAGTTGTAAACTCCAGAGTATTTTCCATTCCAGATATATATTCACAGATTTTCTAACTCTTATCCTCTAATTGTGTCTTACTTGAGGAGAATGTAATGTCAAGGCATTGTTCTGGATGAAAGTGGGAAGATTTTTGTGTAGCACATATTTGCATACACATTGGATTCAATTTCCTATTTTCCATTAGAAATGCTGAATCCCTGAAACTAACATATACCCTATTAGACTCTGACTACTAATCCTAATATGATGGAGAAAAATAACACAAACATAATAGAAATACAAGCAGTTTAGATGAGGTATGTTTTATAGTTGGAGTTGCCTTTTGCATGGTATAGTGTAGCAGTTATAAATCTAGTCAATTATTTGTTGAAATAGTTCTCGATGCGTTTTTAAAGTTAACAAATAAGTGAATTCCTGTCCCCCTTTCTCTGTAGCCTTTTCAGCACACGTATTTTTATATGCACATATAGAATCCTACCTGGTACCACACGTACATTCTTGTGAGGTGGCTGACTTGGCAGATACAAATTGGAATAAGAGATCACTCCTCCTAAACGCTGCTTGAACTGGTAATTCAAATGTGAGTGAGCTTCCTAGTTGAACAACATTATACATAAATCCATGTTCAGTAAAATGAATATATTTGGATCTGTGGATGATATACATTTCATGGTGAATTTCGTTTGGCATATATATTGCAATTTTTAATGTCTGTCTCTGTGTGTGTATATAAATATATATATAGATACACTCTCAGGAGTATTCAAAATATGAAATATGTGTCTTATTACACACTTCCTAAATTCATTCATATTTATGTTGTGGATTCATAATCAACTTTTCACAAGATTATTCTCAGAAATATTCATCCACCTGAAATACGTATTTGTTTCTTAGTACTGTTTCCACCCCAGATATGCATTCACGGATTTTCAAACTCTTCTACCCTAATTGTGTCTTACTTGAGGTGAAGGTAATGTAAAGGCATTGTTCTGGATGAGAGTGGGAAGATAATTGTGTAGCATATATTTTTATACACATTGGATTCATTTTCCTATATACCATTGAAAATACTGAATCCTGACAATAACCCATACCCTACTATACTCTGTCTACTAATCCAAATGATGGAGAAAAACAACCCAAACAGAATAGAAATACAAGCAGTTCAGAGGAGGCGTGGGGTATAGTTGGACTTGCCTTTTTCATGATAAATGGTAGGTGTTATAAATCTAGTCAATTTTTAATTGAAATAGTTCTCCATGTGTTGTTAAAGTTAACAAATATGTAAATGCCTGTCTGCCTTTCTCTGTAGCCTATTCAGCACATGTATTTTTATATGCTTTATAGAATCCTACCTGGTATCACACGTTCATTTTTGTGAGGTGACTGACTTGGCAGATACAAGTTGTGAGAAGAGATCACTACTCTAAACGCTGTTGGAACTGAAAATTCAAACTATGGGTGAGCTTCCTAGTAGAACAACATTATACATAAATCCTTGTTCAGTAAAATAAATATTTTTGCATCTGTGGATGCTATATATTTTATGATGAACTTCGATTGGCGTATATATTCCTACATTTTAATGTCTGTGTGTGTGTTTTTTTTTTGTGTATATATATATATATATATATATATATATATATATATATATATACACACACATATATATGTATATACACATATATATAATTATGAATATATATATATATATATATATATATATATATATATATATACTGTCCTGATTTTTAAAATATGAAATGTATGTATCTTCAATACACTCCCTAAATTCATTCATGTTCAAAAATGTGGATTTATAATAAACTTTTCACAAAATTATTCTCAGAAATATTCATCCTCCTGAAATACACATTTGTTTCATAGTTCTGAAAACTAACTTCAGTAAATGGTGCTTACAAATCCTAATATTTGTACAGTAACTAACCCAGATTAACATCAATCAAGTAGATTCGTATGGGACATGATGTGTATTCTGACGTTTATTTTCATTCAACACTGGTACATTACTATTTCTTCAATTTTTACAAATCATAGGATATATATATATTTCATCCACAAGTTCACAAATTTATGCGCATTTGTTTCACAATCACTTCCTGCTTCATAAAACATGTATTCCTCCAGGTTTCTTGACTGGTCTTTTCATGAGACTTCTTTCCAAACACATTATTTTAGATTTCCATAATCACTTTCGAAGCAAAACTCACACACCCTTCATGATAAACCATAACCTTAATGTGGCCATTAGATATATAACTGGTTGGAATGAATGTTTGTATGTCAATATAAGATTTCTTGTATTTTTTCACATATAATTTCAATCCATTATTTAAAGTCGGAACCAGATATATTATTTATTCAAAGTATGGTCTATTCATGCATTATCTCTATATGCACAGACAAAGGGTACACCTCTTTTTACCCCCATTACTAATTTATACGTCTTGAATATGTTGCTGCCAGAAATGGTGGAAAAATAGTCATGTCACCTGATCTACATATACGTTTTGTCACAGTAATATTCTGGACAAAAAAAGCAAAGGTCACACTTAAGATTGTAGCAAAGACTAAATGAAAAGTGAGCATGGATTACTAAACATCCATGTCCAGGTTGCCTAATGCTGTCAAATGTCAATCCTATTGGTCACTACACATTTGTTTCTTTCTAAGATTATATATTCAAACTCAACCCTGTTGAAAATATCTAATCCTATCACTCACTTTATACTTTGCCTGATTTCGTAATGTCTCTATTGATATCAGCTTTCCTAACTATTTTCCCCAGTTCATCATTGTGACTGTCTCTTCACTTGTGCTGACATTAACATTCACTGTCTACCAGAAACCCTATTGCTAAACAACATTTGGTCCAAATCCTATACTCACTCTTCTTTCTAAACCTACCGAGAATCTTCCGAATCCTACCAACTATCCCTTTTGACTGGAAGTTCTCTTCTACATTTAATCATCCATGGTACAAGGACCTAAGCCATTGTATATCGATTTATCTGACACATCAGTGCAGAACATAATTCAAAGCTACGTATCCCAGTCAAGGGCCCAATGCCCTTTTGGGCTTCAAATCTTAGCTAGATTTCTGTTTTCATACTTATAATTCACCTATATATTCTTGTAAATATCGCAGTTTCCCAATACCATTATTCATCCTGCAAAAAGATTCCTAATCCAAATCGAACCTGTTAGTTAACCTAACCATACACTGTTCAGTCAATTTAACTTTACAGAAGAGCAGGGATAGAGTTGTTCTTACAATACAGGAATATAAAGGATCTTCCACATGCTGAGAAACTCAAAGGTCCATGCAGAAATGATTCCTGGAGAAGTTGTAAGCAGCTATGGAGGACCTAAGAGAGCAAAATTCATCCTCCATGGCAAACAACCTGGTCAGGATGAAGGGTTGTGTCTGAAACAGCTTCTCTCTTCTTAATGTCGAGAAGATGGACCAAACCAGGCCTGTGTGGAGAGCTGTTCCCAGGTGCCAATGGTTGATATACCATTCTAACTTGTGAAAGTGTCACAGGAGGTAGGGGCAGCCACCATCTCATGGGACCCTTGAAAGCAATTGTTAGGACAAAGTGGTTGCCACGGCAGTAACCTCATTCAGTTCCTGAATGAGGTGACCTACCTCTCTTCCTTGATGACGGATCTCTCTGAACTTGGGATCCAGGAAGCCAGGCACCCAGAGTCAGTCCCAGCTTCTTGCCCAGTGGGCTCAGTTGTTTGGAATAACCAAGGACAGAGTAAGTCTTCCTTGGTACCTACTGATGTGAGGATTGCCAAATGCCAAGAGAGCTCTAAAAAGGGGAATTTCATGAGAAAGCAGGTAGTGGCTCACCACTGGCTCCTGAAAACTTCACAGTGTTGACCAAGGTGACCAGATCTGAGAAGGACAGGCCATTTCAAGGAAACATAGTATGGCCCATCATTCAGAGTACATTCCAATTAGTCACAGACCTACTTGAATAAAGGAGGTGTCGTTGTGGGTGTGATTGTGATTTTGTGGTTATGTCTCATGTTCTGAGAATAGGTAAGAAAGGCGGTTTGTTTGCTTTAGAGTGGACTGTTTATAGTAAGTCATTTGACAAGGTGATTGTTTGTATGCCTGTGTATCCCACTGTGTCCGTGGTTGTAGACATTATAAAAGATAATGCATCAATGGATGTGTCCTGTCTAGTAGAAAGCTTGCCAACATTCATCCTGCCCAATTTATGAGTGGACTGCAGGTTGCTTTAGGGAAGGGCAACACCTACTATCTTCCGAAGTTCCTGTTTTCTTCCTGAATTCTGGCCACTCTCCAGAGTAGGCTCATGGTTTTGTGTCCAAGATATGTACCACCTCCAAGCTCTGTGACATTGCCATATACTGGATAGCTGAAGGGAATAGCAAGCATCTCAGAAAACTCAGATATCAGTGTGACAAAGAAAGTCTCAGTAGAGAAACCCTGCTTTGGGCCTTTTGCTTACCTATTTTTCTGTTGCTCTGAGAGTCAGGAAGGTCTCTGCCTCAGGCCACCAATTTGTGAAGCCTGAAGAAAACTGTTTTCAAATGGAAATGAATGGGCATCACCTGTGTATCTTTGCTTAATTGCTTTGGAAAGGGATGTGTCTGAATCAGCCACTTGGCCCTGTGTGAGGCAGTGGCTTAGATTCTCAGCACCTGATGGAACTAAAGAAAGATCCCATGTGTGCTTCCAAAACCAAAATGGCAAAAATATCAGTAATTGTGTATGAAGTATCTTGCCTTACTCTGATAGGTTTCTGATCTCCATCAAATGAGACTAGGGATCCTTTGGGTCAAATGAGTTCTTCAAAGCCCTGCAGAGGCTAGCCCATATGAACTTGGGTTTTTTCATTACTTTAAATCACATTAAGAATCTATACCTGACAGTCAGTAGGCCTCAAATTGGAGAAGCAGAGCAGTATTAAGGCCAGGCTTATTTTATCACTCCTGGTTCACAGGAATGGTGTCCAGGCCCAGCTGACTTTAAGCAAATAAGGGATAAGGAAGCTTATTTTGGATACTGTCTTGTGCTGCGCCCCTCATGGAAACCTCCAGCCAGAGGTTATAATGAGTGTCTATATGGAAGAAGGTGAGGACCATGTGGGAGTGTTTTGGTTTTAATTGTGTTCATTTGTGTAGTGGTTGGAAGAAATGACTGGATCCACCAGGGCTAGAACTTTGGTATGATTCACCTTAGAGACTGAGTTCTGGAACTGACCTCAGAGAAGTATTGTCATGAATTGTGTTGCGATTTTAGAAGGCCACGCATGAGAGTCGCCATTGGAAACTGAAATCTAGGCCAAGGGTGGCTTTCGACTGATCACTTGGAATCTCAGCCAGGATATCACATGATTTTATTATGAAAGACTTGACAGGCATAGTTGAGAGTCAAAACACACATGGACCTCACATTGTAGACCTCAATGGGCTGGGCTTCATGTGACTATTTGGCTACTCTTTGGGAAGCCTTGCCTTTGAGAGTTCTCCAGAGCATTCATTGAAATGAGGTTCCTCAACATTAAATGGTTCCTGAATGAATTGAAACCCACAGTTTCTCCAACTTCATCCTTGAAAAGTGGCTAGATAAATACCCTGAAATTTTTGAAACTCCCATGACCAGGTGGCACTGGAGAACCTTTGGATCTCCTGTTGCTGATCATGAGTGTACCAGACAGTGCCTTGATTGACTGGATTTCATGATAATGGTGAAGAACAGAGATGCCAGTAAGTTGAGAATGCTGAGTAGTGGGCCCAGAGCAGTGGTGTGCAGGTGTGTGATAAAATATCTGAGGTGGGGCCATGTGGATTTCCAATTGACTTCCAAATGCATTTTGGCTGCCATGGTGCATCCAGCAGAACCTTACATGTAAAGGCATCTTATTATATGGAGAGGTTTCAAGGCAATGTTCAGAATCAGGTTGGTATGGTCAAGGAAAAAGCTGTGTGAAATAGAAGCCTGGTTGGTGCATTCTCCTGCAGTTCCTGACCCACCACACGTGAAAGAACTCCCTCCAGCACTGTGTCCCAGTTGAACTCCTTGTATTTCGTGAAGCAAATACCAAACTCCCAGTGCAGCACCAAGAAACACCACAAAAATGGAGGATGATCAAATGGCTTCACAGTCCACACAGGGAGACACTTAGCCCCCAGTGGCCACAGTTTACCTACCAAGAGAGAATTCAGCACTGCTGCCTCATGTTCATTGGAAAATAAGAAACCATGCTCTCCATTCACATAGATGCAGACCCAGCTTTGATGGTCTCAATAAAAAAGAAGCTAAACCTTCTGACAACAAAATATATTTAAAGTACCCAACCTCAGAGGCAGTTTCTCAAGAAGTCTTTAGGCCGGCAGAGCTCTATGTTTGTGGAGTGTTTACCTCTTAGACCAGGATGTAAGAAAAGAACACTGACTCCAGTTAAAATCAAATTAAAGTAAGCTTATTATTTCCACTGGCTGGGCTGCCTCTTCCTCCAAAGATTGCGGGAGCAAGAGAGCAACCCCACCTTTACTACAGCCCAGGTTTGCAGCCCAGAAAGTTACACAAAAATGGGGTAACAGATAACAGAACTCTGACAAGCATCACACTAATGGGAGTTTACATTTTTTTTTTTTTTTTGCTAGCCCCAACATCAAAATTTATGAGGACCATTAGAGCCTCAGAGAGGGTCATTGTCTGGCCACAGAAGGCCAATATTTATGAGGTGTGACAAAGTTTCAGAGAGGGCTGCTATCTGGTCAGAGAGCCATGCACGGGTGAGTTTAAGGCACGGGCAGTCATTCCAAGCAGGTTCAGAATTTGCAGTAATTTACAGTAAAGCCAAAATGATTTTTTCATGGTTTTGTTGCAAGATGGCTCCCAATTTTAATAAAAGATAAGGTTGGGTCTATCATTCCCCCCTTTTCTTATGTGTCCCTTTGTAATCCTTGATAGGTTAGTGGAAAAGCACTGAGGAAATTTTAATCCCTCAGTTAACAGTCTCCAAATTTTTAGAACTCACCGAAAACCAGTCTCCCTGATATTACCTGACTTAATTAATTACTTATATTGATAGTCTATTTATTTTGGGCTCCATTGGTGTAAGTGGAGAGTCGTCTCTCATTTTGCCTTCTTCTCAGCTGAGAGAGGGTGACATGAGTGTGCATGGCGTGAGAGACATGAGTTGCCTTTTTGAAGTCAGTTGAGGAATATGAGTTGCCTTTTAGAAGTCAGTTCTTTTTGAAGTCTTGTTGAGGAAGAACAGGTTGTAAAGTCATCTGGGGATGGGTTCTTCTATGAGAGAAACAAAAAACATGAGTATTGAATAAATGTTGCAGTAGCTGGATCATGTCACTGTATGAAGTACCCTCACCAGTCTTTAATATCCCCAATTATCAGGACTGTCAACTTAATATTTAACTTTAAGTGTTACAGTTGTCCCTCCCAATAATATACAGTTTAATAATTTAATGTCATCTGATTTTGCAAAATCCTTTCAGTAGTATGACCTCTGTGTCTAATAGAGAAACATTTAATTCTGTTACTCAGGGCTGGATAATCGTACTAGCAAACACCAAGCCTACCTGTATGTTAGGAATATCTGTAGGCCTTAAACTAAAAACTTCTGCCTCTGGCAGCTCCTCTTGATAGTCTTTGTAGCCAACAGTTTTACTTATTTTGGGAGGCTAACATAAAGTGTATACCTTAAAATATTATTATTATTATTATTATTATTATTATTTAAAATGCCCAGGAATGGCTGTATTTTGGTTTTAACTGTCTTTGCTAAGTGTTTAAGATGAAGCAGTCAAATGGCTTTTGTTTCTATCTATTGTTAGCAGTCAGCTGAGCTTTTATGGGAGTCATTCCTTGGGAAACTTGAGAGCAGCTTCTCAGTTCTGCTAGTGCAATTTGAGCTAGGTGGGTTCAGGTCTTGCTTGACCATGTGGCTTCCCTCAGAAGCATCAGGGATGTCTCCCTTTCCTGATGACTCTCCTCTTTGTAGCAAATGCACTGATTGGCTTTCTGTTCTCCAGTGGTCTCATTAATCTCCCTGATCGGGAGGTTATGTGGCCCAGAGTTGCAAAGCTCATAGAGAAGTCCCCTGTTCCCTGGATTCAGACTGACTCAAAGGGCAAGAGTCAAATATTGTTTTTTTTTGGCCCTTTTCATTTAACTTTAATTTTCAATCCTAATCTGAAACAACCAGCAAATAAATTTTAACAGCCATATATTAAGAGTACTGCACTTTAATGTCTATAAGTTTATAATTATTTATATTTTATTAATTGGGATCTTATTATTCTGTCTGTCTTGTAGTTGATGACTTATTTTCTTAAATTAACCCATGTTGTGTTCTTAAAGCAACACTTCTGTAAAACACCAACAGGGAATCTTTAGATCACTTAAAAAGAAATTAAAAAATAAAATTTTTTAACAAGAGTAAAAATACTTAGTTCATGTAATAGCTACCCTGAATTTTTTGGTGAGTTATATTTTATATCACCTTTTTGAGATCCTAGTAATCTTGACAGAAAAAAAAATTTGAACATAACTTTAAATGAAATAAAATCTGACCTACTGCTTTCGTAGTCATTCTCACATGTAGTAAGATGGGACAAAGAGTCTTATCTCAGGTAAGCAGGGCTCCTTATAAATCTTAAATGCTTTAGTTCTCAAGCTGATCTTTTTTTAAAATATCATTTTACAAAGTTTACATAAATTGTTTGAGGTCACATGAACATTAGCTCACACCATATGATATCACATTTAAAACATGAATTAAAGTACGGCTGAAAGATTTTAACCTTTACATAGATTAGGGTCTCATTAACTTAAAAATACATTTAAATTGTTCCACAATGTAAAAAGTAACATAAAACTTTACATATATTATTGATAACAGGTAAATAAATCCCCAATATATATTTTATTTACCATACAACTTCAGAACACCTGCTTGATATAATGCTCTTTTAAAGTTTCTACCTTATAGAGTTGTATAACTGGAAAATATGAGCACATTAATAGCATCACAATTGCATTGAAGTTTCTACATTAACCAAGTTTAGCTTTTAAAGAAATGGCAGTACAGTGCTCTAAAATAACAGTTCTTATTTAAACATTTGTTTAATTTTTATGGTTGCTTGCTCTAGAAAATTTAAATCTTAATAAACTTAATGTTATGGGTAAACTTATGTTTAAGAAATTTTTGTCTCTTTTACACATGACTGATTTTTACAATCTTATACAGACTTTAGTACAAACTTATACAGACCTTAGTATATCAATCAGATATCAAACAAAAGTACTCATGAATGAGTAATCCCATATCAAATTTACTTTACTTATTTATCAAAATATTAGACAAATTTTTTGAACACTGTAAACCATTTTTTTGATTGAAAGAAAAGTCCTGGAACAAAGGCATATTAGACCTTTTGTAGACATTAATAGTTTATTAGATTTTTGAACATTTAGAAAAACTTGTAAGCTTAAATTTAAAGACATTTATATTTATCTGTTTACCCAATTTAAATTGAAACATTTAAATCACGTGAATTAAAGATCTTTGGATCCACATTTTAAAATTGTTTTTATGAGTTCTTTTTAATATGAGTGCTCCTTATATAAGTTAATTTGTGTATCATATATATGATATATGGATATATATATATATATATATATATATATATATATATATATATATATATAGACATACAACACATAACAAATTGTGCACACATAATAAAAGTGAAGGCCTTGTAGCTTTTCACAGGTGAAATCTCCATTGCAATGATTTAAAAATTCCACAGTTGGTCAAAGATATTACTGATCAGAAAAACATTAACCTAGGTCTGTAGGAGCAAAATCATGAGCTCAAAAAATAAATAAAGAACCTAAGGAAAAAATTATGAGTCCTAGAAAAATGACTGGCCAGTAATTGGTAAATACCATACAATTTACCTTTTTTTTCCCTTAGGCCTCAAATAAGTCTCCTACTAAGCTGACAGGCTTCTTTCATTTGCATTTCAAAATAAGTCCTGGCTGAGGTCTGGAAGAAGAAGGAAAAAAGGCTATTCTGAGCAGAAACCTTAGGCCTAAGGTATTTTAACCATAATTTTCATGTTAGGATGTTGAAAATTATGATACAAGTTTAAGATACAATTCACAAAATTTTATATCTTTACAAGTTGTTTTGTCAACAGATATCATACTATGATTTAGTATCCTTGTCCAAATTAATGCACTGGTACACACAGTGACATTTTCCCAGGCTACCTAATTTAAAATTGGTGAAAAAAAGACTGAATGATTGGGAAGTTACTTGCCAACTTGGAAGTAGAGTTCTTTATTTTCCATCCTAAGTATTTAAGTTCTCTGGCATGAATTATCTGAAACCATGAACTAAACAAATACCTAAACCCGACTTTTAACTGCAAGATTGTGGAATGCTTCAAAAACCCATTCAGATACCAGATTGGTACAATGAAACATCATCATTTAGACACATATTCAGCTAAGATCATTTCCAAGAAACAATTTATAATATTAACACATTATTGCACATGTCTTAAAGGGCTAGAAAAAAGGCACAAGACAGACAGAAATGAACTCCAGACAATGGCTGACAGACAGAACCCTTTAAAACAGAGCAAATAAGAGAAAAATCTCCTTCTCCAGTGGCACCACAGATGTCCCCACAAGGGGACCAAATGTTTTCACAGAGGAGCTACCTGAAATATAAAATAAAGTGTCTCCATGGCGACTTTACTGCATTTAGTGTCCCCTTTTTGTTTTTCTCTTTTTTTAAGAAGACAGAGGTGGCATTATCCTTGCAGTGCAGGGAACGAAGGAGGGAATTCCCTGAAGCAACAGGGCTTCGGCAGATACTGGGAGATACTCAGTTCTTCATTCCCCAGCAGGCATTACCATCTGCACTGGGTGTGCTCCAGGCAGCCAGCTAGGGCCTTCTCTCATTCTGCTTAACAAATGGTGGTAAAGTTCATCACAGTTCCTTAAACACAGTCCAAAGGGGTGTCAGGCTTACTTGCTTTGTTACCCATTTTCACGTTCAATATCCTTAAGATTTTATCACAGAAATCACAAAACAAAACGCACAAAAACAAACAAACAAAAAACATATAGAACACAGAACAAAACACACACACACACACACACAAAAAAAAAAAAAAAAAAAAAAAAAAACAGAATCCCGGTGCCAAAACAGAAAAACAGATGAGCAATTCAACGTCTTGCTAAAGCTCTGGGGTAGGAGCGCATGCGTGTCCCTCGGCACCTCTCTAACCTTCCAGAGGAATTCCCTACAGAACGGAACAGAGGACAGAACGATTCTCATTACTATCCTGGACAGGAGTGAATGTGAGCCTCCCCAGGCCACCTCTCTGTCATTAGAAGAGGTCTCCCTTAACCAGATATAAGATGTTATCAAGGTGCCACTTACCTATGGAGGCCTCCTCCACCAGGTACTTGCTAATAGTTTCAGTGCGGTGGTTCACTGCAGTGCTCCCCAGACCGACGGCTCACTCCAAGGCCTTGGAACATCTCAATTTGTGCACCCCCTAGAGTGGCTCCCCAGCCCGTAGCCCTGGAGGGAAGGCCAGCTTCAGAATTTTCAGCAGTCTGGTCTTGTGATCTGGTCGGGCAGGGTCATCTCACTGGGGAACTCCAAAATGTTGGAATAGGATGCAAGAAAAGACCAGTGACTCCAATTAAAATCAAATTAAGGCAGGCTTATTATTAAAACTGGCCAGGCTGCCTCTCCCTCCAAAAATGGCGGGAACAAGACAGCAACACCACCTTTCCTACAGCCCAGCTATATAGCCCAGAAAGTTACACAAAAAGGGGGTTACAGATAACAGAACTTTGAAAGCATCACACTGATGGTAGTTTACATTTTTTTTGCTGGCCCCAACATCAGAAATTATGAGGACCATTAGAGACTCAGAGAGGGTCGTTGTCTGGCCTGGGAAGGCCAATATTTATTAGGTGTCACTAATGTTTCAGAGAGCACTGTTATCTGGTCAGAGAGCCAGGCATGGATGAGTTCAAGGCATGGACAGGCATTCCAAGCAGGTTCAGAATTTGCAGTAATTTATAGTAAAGCCCAAATTATCTTTTCATGGCTTTCTGGCAAGATGGCTCCCAATTCTAATAAAAGATCAGGTTGGGTCTATCAAGCCTGTCCTTTACTTTTGGAAACTCCTCTACAACCTGCAAGGTTGTGAACTCCTGACCATTTTACATTCCAGATATGTATTCACAGATTTTCTAACTCATGTCCTCCAACTGTGTCTTACTTGGGGTGAAGGTAATATCAAGGCATTGTTCTGGATGAGAGTGGGAAGATTTTTGTGTAGCACATATTTGCATACACATTTAGGAGATCACTCCTCCTAAACACTGATTTGGAACAGAAAATTCAATCTATGGGGGAGCTTCCTAGCTGAACAACATTATACATAAATACAAGTTCATTAAATAAATAGTTTTGGATCAGTGGATGATATATATTTCAAGATGGATTTAAATTGGCATATATATTGCTAGATTTTAATGTCCATGTGACTTTTGTGTTTATAATGTTTTGTGATTTATGTGGATTTATAATCAAATTTTCACAAGATTATTCTCAGAAATATTCATCCAACTTAAATACATACTTTTTTCCTAGTACTGAAAAGTAACTTCAGTGAATGGTGGATAAAAATCCTAATATTTCTACAGTAACTGACCCAGATTAACATCAATGCAATTAGATTCCTATGGGACATGATGTGTATTTTGATGTTCATTTTTATTCAACATTGGTACATTACTATTTCTGCAGTTTATGCACATTATATATAGTATGATATATAATGTTCAATCACTTCCTTCTTGAGAACACATGTATTCTTACAGGTTTCTTGACTATTCTTTTCATGAGACTTCTTTCCAAACACATTATTGTTGATTTCCATAATCACTTTTGAAACAAAACTCACACACCTTTCAGGATAAACCACAACCATAATATTACCATTAGATGTATAACTGGTTGCAGTGAATGATTGTATATCAATATGAGATTTCTTTTATATTTTCAGATATCAATTCAATCCATTATTTAAAGTAGAGCAAGTTATATTATTTACACACAGTATGGTTTATTCATGCATTATCTGCATATTCATAGACACAGGGTACACCTATTTGTACCCTCAATAGTAATTTATACATCTACAAAATATTGCTACAGAAATGGTGGAAGAAATACTCAAGTCACCTGATCTACATATACATTTTATCACAATAATATTCTGGACACAAAATGCAAAGGTCACACTTATGATTTTACCAAAGCCTAAATAAAAAGTGAGCATGGATTAATAAAAACATCCATGTCCTGGTTACCTAATGCTCTCAAAAGTCAATCCAATTTGTGACAACATATTAGTTTCTGCCTAAGGTTATATATTCAGACTCAAACCGTTGAAAATGTCTAAACAAATTACACACTTCATACTTTTACTGACTTCCTAATGTCTCTATTAATATCTGCTTTCCTACATATTTTCCCCAATTCGTCATTGTGACTGACTCTTTACATGTGCTGACATTTACATTCACTCTCTACCCGAAACCTTATTTGTAAAGAACTTTTGGTACAAATCCTATACTCATTCTTCTTTCTAAACCTACTGACTATCTTGCTAATCCTACAGACTATCCCTTTTTTATTGGATATTCTGTATGTTATTCAATCATCTAGTGTATACGATCCTATTTCTTTGTATATCAATTTATCTGAGACATCTGTGCAGAATATAATTCAAAGCAAAGTATGCTACTCAAGGGCCCAAAGTCCTACTTGGCTTCAAGTCTTCCCTAGATTTCTGTTTCCATACTTATAGTTCACCTATATATTCTTGTAAATATCTCAGGTTCCCAATACCGTTATTCATCCAGCAGAATGATTCCTAACGCAAATAGAACATGATATTAACATTAACCATACACTGTTCCCTCAATCTAACTTTACAGCAGTGCAGGGATAGAGTTGGTCTTACAATCCAGGAATATAGGGGATCTTCCACCTGCTGAGAATCTCAAAGATCCATGCAGAAATTATCCCTGAAGAAGATATAGAATGCTATGAAGGACCTGAGAGAGCAAAAGTCATTTTCCATGGCAAACAACCTGGTCAGGATGAAGAGATGTGTCTGAATAAGCCTCTCACATTTTAATGTAGACAAAATGGACCAAACCAACCCTGTGTGGAGATCTCTCTCCCAGCACCTATTGTTGATATACCATTCTAACTTGTGAAAGTGTCACAGGAAGTAGGGGCAGCCTCCATCTCATGGGACCTTAGGAAGAAACTGTTAGGACAAAGTGTTTTCCAAGGCTGTGAGCTCATTCAGTTCATGAAGGAAGTGACCTACCTCACTTCTTTGTGATGGAACTCTCTGAACTTGGGATCCCGGAAACCAGGCACCCAGGGTCAGGCCCAGTAACAGTCACAGAGATCTCACTTTTTTGGATTTATCATGGAAAGAGTCAGTCTTTCTTGGTACTTACAGATGTGAAGATGGTCAAATGCCAGAAAAAATCTGAAGAGGTGTCTTCAGTGAGAATGCAGGTAGTGGCGGCTCAAAGCTGGCTCCTGACAACTTCACAGAGTGGGCCAAGGAGTCCAGATTTGAGAACAGACAGGCCATTTCTGGTGAACAAAGAATGGCTCACCAGGCAGAGGACACTCCGGTTAGTAACAGACCTTCTTGGGGGAAGGAGGTGCATTTGTGGGAATGAGTGTGGGTTTGTGGTTTTGTCTCATGTTCTGAGAATAGGTAGGAAAGTTGGTTTGTTTGGTTTGGAGTGGACTGTTTCTATTAAGTCATTTGACAAGGCAAGTGTTTCTATGTCTGTGTATCCCACTGTGTCCGTGGGTGTAGACATTACAAAAGAAAATGCATCAATGGATGTGTCCTGTCTAGGAGAAAGCTTCCCAACATTCACGCTGCCCAATTTATAAAAGGACAGAGGGTTGCCTTATTTGTGGGCAAGACCTGAAATCTTCCTAAGTTCCTGTTTTCTTCCTGAATTCTGGCCACTCTCCAGAATAGGCTCATGATTTTGTGACCAAGATAGGTACCACCTCCAAGCTCTGTGACTTGGCCATGTACTGGATAGCTGAAGGGAATGGCAAGAATCTCAGAAAACTCAGATATCAATGTTACCAGGAAAGTCTCAGTGGAGAAACCCTGCTTTGGGACTTTTGCTTACCTATTGTTCTATAGCACTGAATGTCAGGAAGGTCTTTGCCTAAGGCCACCCCGTTGTGAAGCCTGAATAAAACAGTTCTCTAATGTAAATGAATGGGCATCACCTGTCCCTTTTTGAGTAATTGATTTCGAAAGGGATGTGTCTGAATCAGCCTGTTGGCCCTGTGTGAGGCTGTGGCTTAGATTCTCAGCACCTGATGGATCTAAAGAAAGATGCCATGTGTGCATCCAAAACCAAAATGGCCAAAAGAGTACTCATTATGGATGAAGTCTCTCGCCTTCCTCTGTAAGTTTCCTGACCTCCATAAGGTGAGAATAGGAATCCTTTGGGTCAAATGAGTTTTTCAAAGCCCTTCAGAGTCTAGCCCATTGGTGCTTGGGTTTTCTCATGACCCCATTCCACATGAAGAATCTAAACCCCACAGTCAGTAGGCCTCAAATTGGAGAAGTGGAACAGTAATAATGGTAGGCCTATTTGATCACTCCTGGTTCAGAGGAAGGGTTTCCAGGCCACCCTGACTTTAGGCAAATGACGGGCAAGGGAGCTTATTTTGGACACTGTCTTGTCCAGCGCCCCTCATAGAAACCTCCAGCTAGAGGTTATGATGAGTGTCTATGTGGAAAAGATGAGGGCCATATGGGAGTGTTTTCGTTTAAATTTTGGTCATTTGTGTGGCGATTGGAAGAAATCACTGGGTCCACCTGGGCTTGAACTCTAGTGTGAATCCCTATAGAGACTGAATTCTGAAACTGACCTCAGAGAAGTATTGCCATGAGCTTTGTTGGGATTTTAGGAGCCCACGCATGAGAGTAGCCCTTATAAACTTAGATCAAGGCCACAGAGCACTGGGAATCTCAGCCAAGATAATCCATGATTTTCTTCTTAAAGTCTTGGCAGCCATAGCTGAGAGTCAAAACACACATGTACCTCACATTGTAGACTTCAATTGGACTGGCTTCATGTGACCTTTTGACAACTCTTTGGGAAGCCTTGCCTATGAGAGTTCTCCAGAGTTTCATTGAAATGAGCTTCCTCAACATTTAATGGTTTTTGAAAACCACAGTTCCTCCAACTTCATCCTCAAAAAAATGGCTAGATAAACACCATGACATTTTTGGAATTCCCATGACCAGGTGGCACTGGAGAATCTTTGGATGTCCTATTGCTAATCATGAGTGTATCAGACAGTGCCTTGACTGACTAGGTTTCTTGAAAATTGTGTAGAACAGAGATGCCAGTAAGTTGGAGCCTGCAAATTAGTGGGCCTAGAGCAGTGGTGTGAAGGTGTGTGATAAAATGTGTGGTGGGGCCATGTGGATCTGCCACTGGCTTCCAAATGGCTTGTGAATGACATGGTACAGCCAGCAGAACCTTCCATGTAAAGGCATCTTTTTGTATAGGGAGATTTCAAGGCAATGTTCAGAATCAGGTTGCTATGGACAAAGGGGCAACCCATGTGGGATAGAATCCTGGTTGGTGCATTCACATGCAGACCATGACCTCCACACGTGACAGAACTCCCTCCAGCACTGTGTCCCAGTTGATCTCCTTGTATTTCATGAAGAAAATACCAAAGTCCCAGTGCAGCAGCAAGAACCACCACGAAAAGTGGAGGAGGACCAAATGGCTTCACAGTTCACACGGTGAGTCACTTAGCTCCCAGTGGCCATAGTTTAACTACAAAGAGAGTATTCGCACTGCTGCCTCATGTTCATTGGAAAATTAGAAACAATGTCCTCCAGGTCACATAGATGCAGACCCAGCTTTGATGGTCTCACTAGAAAGTAAGCTAAAGCTACTGACAACAACATATATTTCAAGTGCCCAACCTCAGAGGCAGTTTATCAAGAAGTCTTTAGGCCAGCAGAACTCCATGTTTGTGGAGTGTTTACCATGTGCCTTACTTTTGGAAACTGCTCTACCACTTCCAAGTTTGTGAAATCCTGAGTATATTCCATTCCACATATGCATTCACAGATTTTCTAACTCTTCTCCTCTAATTGTGTCTTACTTGGGGCGAAGTTAATGTCAAGGCATTGTTGTGGATGAGAGTGGGAAGATTTTTGTGTAGCACATATATGCATACACATTGGATTCATTTTCCAATTTTCCATTCGAAATACTTAATCCCTGACACTAACTCATAAACTACTAGACTCTGACTGCTAATCCTAATATGATGGAGAAAACTAACCCAAACAGAATAGAAATACAAGCAGTTCAAAGGAGGCATGGTGTATATTTGGACTTGCCATTTGCATTATGAAGGGTAGGTGTTATAAATCTAGTTAATTTTTAATTGAAATAGTTCTCCTTGTGTTTTTAAAGTTAATAAATATATAAATTCCTGTCTCCCTTTCCCTGTAGCCTATTCAGAACATGTATTTTTAAATGCACATATAGAATCCTACCTGGTATCACATGTACATTCTTGTGAGGTGGCTGACTTGGCAGATACAAATTATGAGAAGAGATCACTCCTCCTAAACCCTGTTGGATCTTAAAATTCAACCTATGGGTGAGCTTCCTAGTTGAACAACATTAAACATAAATCCATGTTCAGTAAAAGAAATATTTTTGCATCTGTGGATGATATATATTTCATGATAAATTTCGATTGGCATATATATTGGTAATTTAATGTCTCTGCATGTGTGTTTTTTGTATATATATACTCTCCAGATTTTTCAAAATATGAAATATATGTGTCTTATATACACTCCCTAAATTCATTCATGTTCATGTGTATGGATTTATAATCACGTATTCACAAGATTATTCTCAGAAATATTCATCCACCTGAAATACATATTTGTTACCAGTACTGAAAACTAACTTTAGTTAACGTTGCATACAAATACTAAATTTGTACAGTAACTGACCCAGTTTAACATCAATGCAAGTAGATTACTATGGGACATGATGTGTATTTTGACATTCATTTTTATTCAACACTGCTACATTACTATTTCTTCAATTTATGCACATCATAAGATATATATTTCATCCACAAGTTAGCAAACTTATAGGCATTTGTTTCACTTTCAA
This sequence comes from Callospermophilus lateralis, assembly GCF_048772815.1. Taxonomy (NCBI): domain Eukaryota; kingdom Metazoa; phylum Chordata; class Mammalia; order Rodentia; family Sciuridae; genus Callospermophilus; species Callospermophilus lateralis. The sequence continues at coordinate 348,164 of NW_027514838.1, read as the reverse complement.
TAACTTCCTGCTTCAGAACACATGGATTCCTCCAGGTTTCTTGTCTGGTCTTTTCATGAGACTTCTTTCCAAACACATTATTTTCAACTTCCATAATCAATTTTGAAGGAAAACTCACACACTCTTCATGATAAATCATAATCCTAATATAACGTTTAGATGTTTTACTGGTTGGAATGAATGTATGTATATCAATATAAGATTTCCTTTATATTTTCAGATATCAATTGAATCCATTATTAAATTTGGAATCCATTATATTATTTATTCACAGTATTGTCTATTCATGCATTATCTCTATATTCATATCACAGGGTACACCTATTTGTACCCCCAATAATAATTTGTACATTTCGACACAGAAGCAATGGTCACACTTATTATTTTACCAATGTAAATGTCAGGCGAGCATCGGAGGAAGAGACTACCAGGGACTGTCTAATGCAACAGCCAAAAGTTTATGGGGGTCCAACATGCTGGGGCTCAGAGCTCCCTTGAATAGAGCAGAGAGCCCTGAGAACAGCTTAAGCAGAGCTTATATACTTTCCTTGGAGAGGGCAGGGAGGGAAGATTATTGATGGGTCAGCGCGAGTGGGCAGTTTGCGTGCAAATGGGTGAGGGAGTACATTCTGCAGTTTTGCAGTTGGTACAGAACATTCAGGGAACAAGATTAGCGAACAGTTCTCAAGATATCAACAGTGTTTTGTTAAGCATACCGTAAAACTGGAAGTGACAATTACCTATTTTATTTACCTTTCATTCCCCACTTTCTTTTGGTTACATTAAATCATAATAGTGATCATTGAGGATGTCACATTTTATGTTTGCTAGTGTGGTATATTGATTTCTGATTACCATAAGTTTAACTTGTCCAATTTGAGCTTGGAGAAAGGAAACTACACGGTTGAGCAAACAGGGTCCTACAGTTAGCAATAATGTGAGGATTATTAATGGACCGGCCAGGGCTGATAAAAGCATAGTTACCCAGGGGGACTCTGTGAACCAAGACTCAAACCACCCTTTTTGGGCCTCTCTCTCTTGTTGATGCTCTTCAATGCGTCTTCTTAATTTAATCATAGATTCTTTTACAACTCCAGTATGGTAGGCATAATAACAACATTCTTCCCTCAATGCAGGACAAAGGCCCCTTCTCTCATGAAGAGGAGGTCGAACCCTCGCCTGTTCTGTAAAACAACTTCAGAGAGAGAGGTTAAAGATTCTTGTAAAGCTGTGATGGTGGTTTTTTAATATCTTTAAGTTTTGGTCTATTGCTGCTTCTAATTGGGTCATTTGTTGTGTCCCATGGATTAGGGCAGTGGTTCCTGTGCCCTTCTCTGCAGCAACTACTATTCCTCATAGGATGGCTAAAGTGAAGGATACAGGTTGCCAGCGGAACCGGGTTGTATGCCCCCCTATTTGAAATTTAAATGATCCTGCCTCATGATAGAGCACTCGGGGAAACATCTGCACCATTACATAATTAATCACATCTGTTGATAATTTTATGAATAAACAATGTTTAAGTATATAGAATTATACTGTTGTAGGTATGGACAAGGCAAGGCACCTAAGATAGCACCAAAGATAGGGAAACAGTCCTATTTGGTTGCAACTGGATATAGAGGGCATTGCTTCTGTTGTAATCAATTAATCCCCTGAATCCCAAGTTTAGGTAGTTTCAGAATTTTGTACCCAACATGTAAGGGAAAAGACTCAGAAATTCACAGTCTGCAGAAGTTCACAAAAAGCAGTTTTTGGTTCTGTTTTTATTTTCCTCTTCTCTGGGAAAGATAACTTATTAAGGACACCTGGGAGGGGGAGAGCTTTTTTCTTCTCTTTTATTTTCTCCCTGCCAGCTGTTACCATGGAGCCCAGTTGGTAACTTCTTTATCTTGGAAATGTAGCCATCTCTGGAAGCCTCAGCTCAAGGCCAGAGGCCTTGTTCACATATTTTGTGAAAAACTAGTAAGGGGGTGTCTAGCTTAGAAGGGCTGATTTTTCCAGCCAGTGGCCAAGTATAACAGAGCAACACGAAAAGAGGAAGTTTATCTACACTGAACTCTTTTATAAAGACTTTGTTGCTGAAAGTCCTAAAGTCAGCCACGATGAAGACTTCTGGAGAAGGCCATTTAAGATTTTTCTGTGGGCCTGGTACAGAGGGGAAGACGGGGAAGGCGGGGGGTGAGAGCAGTTCTGTGGTTCTGAGAATGAGGAAAAAGAGATATAAAAGAATAATGGGAAAAGGGTTTGGGATTTTCCTGGCAACAAAACTTGAGCAGTAGAACAGGTAGAGCAGATGGGAAGACGGGAATGACTATCTAAAAGGCCTGTGAGGGACTTTAAATTCTTAGTAACCTGTTTTTAGTGATGACAAAGCAACTTTAAAGGCCATTTTTATTACATCTTGGATAGGCGTCTGAGGGCACTCCTCAGCTGGTTTGAGCTTTGGGTTAGCTGGTAAGAGGACCTGGTGGGACCCGGTGTGGGCACTGACAGGAGAAGAGAGGAGTGAGTGGGTGGAAGGGTACCTCAGTACCTGCTGCCTCAGCATGGGGGCAATGGTCTGAGAACCAGAGGAGGTTTGGGGTTTTGATCTAGTAATTGGAGGGGAGAAATCAGGTTGTTGATGTGAGAGTGACAGCAGAGAATCTGGAGCAGAAGGATCTATTGGAGAAACATATTTCGTGATGTGAGCAAAGGAGGGAAAAGGCCTACACATAGGGGAATTTTCTTCAATCCTTTTGATCACTTGCCGAAGTTGAAATAGTCACACAGAATTTGAGGATCTAGTGACCCCTCTGGGGGCCATCGGTTTTGCTTGTCTAATTGGCAATATGGCCAATGCTGTGAACTGAATTTGATGAGGAGTTTGGGTTCCACCAGGCAGCCCCTGTATGCTCACATCCCCATGACTTACGGAAGAAGACGGCTTTTCCCCCACACAGCCGTTGTTGTTTGTGGCTTTGATAGTCCACCGGGCAAACATAGTAATCTAGGCTAGCCAACCTGCATCAGGCTTGCGTGTTCCTACATCCATAATGTTTGTTTCCATTATCTATGGTAAGGGAGAAATTTAATGGAATTTTAGTGGGATCCTCTTCATCAGAGATATCCCAATTGGAAAGACGTATACCCAGCTGACAAATATCTGGGTGGAAAGTTGGCCACCAGGTCCCTAAGGGGGCTGTATGTGAGACAGACCATACTTCTTGTCTAATTGGATTTGTGATCAGCCATCGCTGCTGAATGGGCTGATGATGGTTAGGACTAGTGGTGGCCAAGGGGAGAGTCTATAGCCTTATCCACATGGCAAATATGCAATTTGAAAGGGTTACCAGTCTTTTCCACTTTCAAGCCAGTGTCTGGACAGGGCACAGGCTTGAGATGAGAATTAGGATCCAGGAAGTGATTCCGTCTACCTTTACCACTGTAGGTTTTATAATTAGCACCTGGTATGGTCCTGTCCAGCGGGGTTCCAGGGATGACACCTGATGTCATCTTATGTAGATGAAGTCTCTTTTTTGATATTGATGTGGAGTCTCCTCTTCACCAGGTTGGTAGGCAGTGGCCAGCTGTTTTGACAGGTATCCCTGAGTTCTTTCAATAGCTTTAAGTTTGTCAAGCAAGGGGGTGTGGAAGGGATCGGTAGGTCTTAGAGTTGTGGTTAGGTCCTTACTGGAGGAGGGGCCCCATAGAGAATTTTATAGGAGGTGAGGTTACACAAAGAAACAGAGGGAGTATTTCTTGCATGAAACAGTGCATAAGGCAGGAGCATAGTCCAATCTTTGATGCCCTCTCTAAGCTTAATTTCGTTAAGGTCTCTTTAATGGTTCTATTAATTTTTTTAACCTGTCCTGAGCTCTGCGGTCTATAAGCACAATGTAACTTCCAATTAATCCCCAGGATCCTGGCTAACCCCTTACTTACCTGGGCCATGAACGCCGGTCCATTATCAGACCCTATTACCTTAGGTAGGCCGTATCATAGAAAAATATCTTTCAGGATTTTCTACCACCATTTGTGCCTTTTTTTTTTGTGGGGAAGGCTTCAATCCATCCTGAAAATATATCTACAAACACTAGGAGATATTGAAGTCCATACCTTGCTGGCTAAATTTCAGTAAAGTCCGCTTCCCAGAATTTCCTGGTCTGGTTGCTCATAGGCGCTTTCCTACAGGAAGCTTGGAAGGGTAATTGTTCTATTGACAGAACGGACAGGGTTTTGTTACCCGTTCAGTTATGTCCTTTCGCTGTGAGTCGGTTAGTGGAAAACTCTGTTCTTGATCCTTCAGGAATGCCTGCAGTTTCTTTGGACCAAGGTGTGTGAATTGATGTACATTTTTAACGTAGTGTAGGGCTTTCTGAAATTGCAGGCTTGGCTCAGTGAAGTTGAGGAGTTCAGTGCCAGTGTCGTAAGATGTTATCAAAAGCTTGCTGGTGCTCAGGGGTCCATTGGAATTGGGCATCTCCCTTTAACAGCGGGTATAAAGGAGAAGTTAAGGACACAAACACAGGAATCCATAACCTGCAAAACCCAGTAGTCCCAAGAAACTCTTTGTGTTGTCTGCTGCTGGGGGGGGGGGTATCTGCACAACCATTTGTTTTCTGGGCTCAGTGAGCCAACGTTTACCACCTCTAAGGGAATAGCCCAGGAAGACTACTTCTTGCTGGCAAATTTGGGGTTTTTTGGAAGAAGCTCTATACCCGAGTTGAGCAAGCTTACATAATAGTGCTTGGTTCCCAGACTCACAGTTTTCCTTGGTGTTGGCTGCAGTAGCAGGTCATCCACGTATTGAAGCTGGGTGACTTCAGGGTGCATAGTTCTGAAGTTGTTGACATCTCTGTGGAGGGCTTCATCAAAGAGAGTGGGGGAGTTTTTGAACCCCTGTGGGAGTCTAGTCCATGTTAGTTTACCATACGTTCCGGTTTCTGGGTCTACCCACTCAAAAGCAAACAGAAACTGACTGTCTTTATGCAGAGGCATGCAAAAGATAGCATCTTTATGTCCATACCATTTCTACTCAGGGTTCAGAGTGATAAGCAGATTGTACAAATTATTTACCGTGGGGTGAATGTCCTGCACTCTGTTGTTGATCTCTCTTAGGTCTTGAACGGGGATAGTCCCCAGTTCCTGGATTGTTTACTGGTAGCAGGGGAGTGTTCCAGGCCGATTGACAGGGCCTTAGGACCCTAAAGCCAGATATTTCTGAATATGGGGCCTTAACCCATCTTTAGCATTTTTGCTCAGAGGATGTTGTTTGACATTGATTGGGGAGGCTGAGGTTTTTAACTCCACTGTTCTTGGAGGTTGTTTCATGGCTAGTCCTAACCCAACAATTTTTGCCCAGGCATCTGGGTAATCTGTTATCCATTTCTGGGGTAGCTTGCCTGTTTGATCATTCTTGGGGTGTGTGAAAATTGGATGTTCATCTTTGACTGACATTTATAAAGCCATGACTATAGGAGTTTTTAATGAAGGATTTAGAAATTTCATTTTGGGGCCTTCGGGGTTAAAAGTTGTTTTGCCCCGGAGCTTACTGAGCAGATCTCTGCCCATCAATGGGGCCAGGCATTCTGGGATTACTAGGAAGGAATGTTGGATTTTGTTTTTCCCCATGTCCATGGTCCTCTTAGTTGTCTAAGTCTGATATTTACTGCTGTTAGCCCTTTGAACTAGAGACCTTTTATTTGATAGAGGGCCCAGTGGGGCCTTAAGGGCTGAGTATACTGCTGCTGTATCCACTTCAAAGTTTATGGGGTCCCCTTCACTTCAAAAGTTACCCTGAGCTCGGGGAAGTGATCTGAGCCCCGACATTCTCAGTCAACCTCCAGAGTCAGAAAGGCTGTCTGGCGTGGCTGTCTCTTTCTAGGGCACTTTTTGGCTCAGTGTCCTTTTTCTTTACAGTAGGCACATTGATCTGAGGCCAAGGGTGGCCTCTGGTGGGGACCCAGGTATCGTTTCTTGTCTCCCTGTTTCTTAATTTCTGGCCTATTTATTGTTGTGACCAGGACCTTAGTTAATACCTTCATCTGTCTTTTTCATCTGTCATCCTCCCTTTGCTCCCTTTCGTTCTCTCTGTTTCTCTCTTATAGGATACTTTCTCGGCTACCCTGAGTAAATCTCTCAAAGTCATATCTTGTAATCCATCTAAGTATTGTAACTTTCTTTTAATATCCAGATCAGCTTGCCCAATGAAGGCCATCATGACATATGTCTTTTGATCCTCTGCCTGAAGATCGAAAGGAGTATATCTCCTATACGCCTCCATAATTCTCTCTAGAAACATAGAGGGATATTCATCAGGCCCTTGAATAATCTCTCTTACCTTGGCCAAATTATTTGGTTGGCTAGCGGCCGGTTGGAAACCCACTATTAGGGCCCGGCAATAAGTGGACAGATGCTCCCTACCTTCAAAGGTGTCGGGGTCCCAGTTGGGTCAGTTCAAGGGTAAGCCGGCTTTGATTATGTTGGGAAGTTGTGTTGGTCACCCATCTGGTCCGAGGATATTTTTTTCTAGCTTCCAGAAAGTTTCTCTCTCGTTCCTCTGTCATGAAGAGAATCCCTAGGATTTGTTGGCAGTCATCCCAAGTAGGCAGGTGTGAAAACGCCAGGGAGTTCTTTGAGTTCTTTTAGCCGGGCCAGCTTTCTCCAGGGAAGGAGGGGCTGTGTGTGTGACAAGGGGGAGTCATCTGGTGGGCGCTGGGCCGGCCTAGCTTTCTCCAATGGCGGAGAGGCTGAGTCAGCAGCAAAGGAATCACTTAGAGGTTGTTGGGGGTTGGTGGACGACGGCAGCGGATAAGAAGGGTAGGAGAGTCCAGTAGAGTCTTGAGACTCAGGGAGAACAGAGGTTGGAGGAGGAAGAGCAGAGGGTTTGTGAGATAGAATCATGGTGGAAGGAGTAGGAGTGGGCGCAGAGACAAAGAAAGGCTTCACCCATGTAGGAGGAGATTTGCAGAGGTCCTGCAAAGTTAAGATATATGGCTGTTGATCTGGATGTCTATGTGGCCCCGGTTGAAAGACAAAATCTCTGACGTTTCAAATTAGTGGGAAGTAGATGTTTCTAGGGGCTATCCAACTCCAAAGGTGGGTCATTCTGAGGCACAGAGGGTCTGCCAGGTCCAGCAATTTACTGAAAAAGAAAGATTCTGGGCCTTGCACAGACTTTGGTCCAGTGATCAAGGGTCAGGAAGAGAGGTGTTGAAGTGCTCTGTCCCAAAATGAGAGATACACAAACAGTGAAAGAAATCACACACTACACTGACAAGACAAGACAATAAAGACAGGCAATGGACGTCCAATACTGAGGCCAGGACTGAGTAGCCGGCAAAACCTGATGGGCTGGCAATACTGAATCCGAAGCAAAATATCACTGAGTCAAGGAGACTATTGTTCCTCGATTTCCTGAGTCCTCTGGGGCATCCCCCAGGGACGTGGCCTGTGGCTCTGTGACACGTATGTCAGCCTCTGTCAGAGAGAGCTCACGCTCATCACCAATAGCCATTTTGCCAAGCCCTAACCTGAAACCTAAAACCAAAAAGAGTTCCCTTACTTACCCTGAAAAGAGCCCCTTGGGGATCTTTCATGCGCCGCTGCCGGATCTTGCCCGTGCCTCCAGATGTAAAGGTCGGGCAAGCATCAGAGGAAGAGACCACCAGAGGAATGTCTCAAGCAACAGTAAATGGTTTATTATGGGTCCAGCATTCTGGGGCTCAGAGCTCACTTGAATAGAGCAGAGAGCAATGAGAACAGCTTAAGCAGAGCTTATATGCTTTCCTTGGAGAGGGCAAGGAGGGAAGTTTATTGATGGGTCAGGGCAAGTGGGTGGTTTGCGTGCAAACGGGTGAGGGTATACATTTGCAGTTTGGCAGTTGGGGACAGCACATTCTGGAAACAAGATTAGCAAACAGTCCTCAAGACTTCAACAGTGTTTTGTTAAGCATACAGAAAAACAGTAAGTAACAAGTACCTATTTTATTAACCTTTCACCAAAGCATAAATGGAAAGTGAGCATGGATTACTAAACACATCCATATCCAGGTTGCCTAACGCTCTCAAATCAATCCTATTGGTGACTACATATTTGTTTCTTCTTAAGATAATATATTCAACCTCAACCCTGTTGAAAATGACTAATCCTATCACTCACTTTATATTTTCCTGATTTCCTAATGTCTCTATTGATATCTGCTTTCCTACATATTTTCCTCAGTTCATCATTGTGACTGACTCTTCACATGTGCTGACATTTACATTCACTCTTTATCCGAAACCCTATTGCTAAAGAACTTTTGGTCCAAATCCTATACTCACTCTTTTTTCTAACATACCGACTATCTTCCTAATCCTAAAGACTATCCCTTTTTGACTGGATGATCTCTTTGACAAGCAATCATCCAAGGTACAAGGTCCTATGCCATTGTATATTGATTTATCTGAGACATCTGTGCAGAACATAATTCAAAGCTAAGTATCCCAATCAACAGCCCAATGCCCTTCCTGGATTCAAATCTTATCTAGATTTCTGTTTTCAAACTTATATTTCACCAATATATTCTTGTAAATATCGCAAGTTCCCAATACCATTATTCATTAAGCAGAATGATTCCTAACTCAAATGAAACATGTTATTAAGCCTAACCATACATTGTTCCCTCAAACTAACTTTACAGAAGAGCCGAGACAGAGTTTATCTTACAATACAGTAATGTAGGGGATCTTCCACCTGCTGAGAACATCAAAGGACCATGCAGAAATTATACCCTGAAGAAGTTGCAGGCAGCTATGAAGGACCTAAGAGGGGAAAAGTCATATTCCATGGCAAACAACAGGGTCAGTATGAAGGGATGTGTCTGAATCAGCCTCTCCTTTCGTAATGTAGAGAACTGATGAAACCATGCCTGTGTGGAGAGCTGTTTACAGGTGCCTATGGTTGATATACCATTCTAACTTGTGAAAGTGTCAAAGGAAGTAGGGGCAGCCTCAATTTCATGGGACCTTTCGAAGCAACTGTTAGGACAAAGTGGTGGCCAAGGTAGTGACCTCATTCAGTTCCTAAAGAAAGTGACCTCACCTCTCTTCCTTGGTGATCAAAAAATCTGAAATTGTGATGCAGGAAGCCAGGCACCCAGAGCCAGTCCCAGTCCCAGTACCAGTGGTCTCACTTGTTTGGATTTACCAAGGAAAGAGTCAGTCTTCCTTGGTACCGACTGATATGAGGATTGTCAAATGGCAGAAGAGCTCTGAAGAGGGGCCTTTCCTGAGAAAGCAGGTATTGGTTCACCACTGGCTCCTGACAACTTCACAGTGTTGACCAAGGAGACCAGATCTGAGAAAGGACAGGCCATTTCAGGGGAACATAGTATGGCCCACCAGTTAGAGGACACTCCAGATAGTCACAGACCTACTTGGGTTAAGGAGGTGCCTTTGTGGGTGTTCAGTGAGTTTGTGCTTTTCTCTCATGTTCTGAGAATAGATAGAAAAGGCAGTTTTTTTGGGTTGGAGTGGACTGTTTCTAGTAAGTCGTTTGACAAGGCTAGTGTTTCTAAGTCTTGAGTATCCCACTGTGTCCGTGGTTGTAGACATTAGAAAAGAGAAGGCATCAAAGGATGTGTCCTGTCTAGTAGAAAACTTCCCAGCATTCATCCTGCCTAATTGAAGAATGGACTTTGGTTTGCCTTATGGATGGGCAACACCTACTAAATTCCTAAGTTCCTGTTTTCTTCCTGAATTCTGGCCACTCTCCAGAATAGTCTCATGGTTTTGTTTCCAAGATATGTACCACCTCCAAGCTCTGAGACATGTCCATATACTTGATAGCTGTAGAGAATGGGAACATCTTAGAAAACTCAGATATCAGTGTGACCCGGAAATTCTCAGTGGAGAAACCCTGCTTTGGTTCATTTGCTTACCTATGGTTCTGTTGTCCTGAATGTCAGGAAGGTCTTTGCCTCAGGCCACCCCTTTGTGAAGCCTGAAGAAAACAGTTTTCAAATGGAAATGAATGGGCATCACCTGTGGATCTTTGCTTAATTGCTTGTAAAAGGATGTGTCTAAATCAGCCTCTTGGCCCTGTATGAGGTTGTGGCTTAGATTCTCAGCACATGATGGATCTAAAGATAGATTGCATGTGTGCAATCAAAACAAAAATGGCCAAAATCTGTCATTGTTGATGAGTCTCTTGCCTTCCTCTGTTAGGATTCTGACCTCTATCAAGTGAGAATAGGGATCCTTTAGGTAAATGAGTTCTTTGAAGAACTGCAGAGGTGCTTGTGTTTTCTTGTGACTCCAAATCACTTAAAGAATCTATCCCTGAGAGTCAGTAGGCCTCAAATTGGAGAAGCAGGCCTATTGGATCACTCCAGGTTCACAGGAAGGGTGACCATGCCACCCTGACTTTAGGCAAATGAGGGGCAAGAAAGATTATTTCGGACACTCTCTTGGGATGCGTCCCACATGAAAAACTCCAGCCAGAGGTAATGATGAGTGTCTCTCTGGAAGAAGGTGAGGACCATGTGGAAGTGTTTTGGTTTTAATTGTAGTCATTCGTGTGGCAGTTGGAAGAGATGACTGGATCCACCTGGGCTTGAACTCTGGTGTCATTCCCCTTAAACACTCAGTTCTGGATCAATCATCAAAGAAGTATTGCCATGAATTGTGTTAAGAATTTAGGAGGCCATGCATGAGAATCTCCATTGGAAACTGAGATCTAGTCCTAGGGTGGCTTTCCACAGAGCACTGGGAATCTCAGCCAGGATATCAAATTATTTTTTTCTGAAAGACTTGGAAGCCATATTTGCTAGTCAAAACACACATGGACCTCAATTGTAGACCTCGATGGGCCTGGATTCATGTGACTTTTAGGCCACTCTTTGGGAAGCCTTGCCTGTGAGAGTTCTTCAAATTTTTCATTGAAATGAGCTTCCTCACCATTGAATGATTCCTGAATGATTTGAAAGCCATAGTGCTTCCAACTTCATAATTGAAAATTGGCTAGATAAATACCATGAAATTTTTGAAATTCCAATGACCAGGTGGCAATGAAGAACATTTGGATGTCCTGTTGCTGATCACGAGTGTACCAGACAGTGCCTTGATTGACTGGTTTTGATGAAAATGGTGTAGAACAGAGATCTCAATAATTTGGATCCTGCTGAGTAGTGGGCCTAGAGCAGTGGTGAGCAAATGTGTGATAAAACATCTGAGGTGGGGCCATGTGGATCTGCCATTGGCTTCCAAATGGCTTGTGACTGACATGGTGCAGCCAGCAGACCCTTATATGTAAAGGCAACTTGTTATATGGAGAGGTTTCAGGGCAATGTTCAGAATCAGGTTGCTATGGTCAAGGGGGCATCCTATGTGGTATACAAGCCCTGTTGGTGCATTCTCCTGCAGACCCTGATCCACCACACGTGACAGAACTCGCGGCAACACTCTGTCCCAGTTGAACTCCTTGTATTTCGTGAAGCAAATACCAAACTCCGAGTGCAGCAGGAAGAAACATTAGGAAAAGTGGAGGATGATAAAATGGCTTCGCAGTCCATATGGGGAGACACTTAGCCCCCAGTGGCCACAGTTTACATACAAGAGAGAATTCAGCACTGCTGCTTCATGTTTATTGGAAAATTATAAACCATGTCCTCCAGATCACAGAGATGAAGATGCAGCTTTGATGGTCTCACTGGAAAGGAAGCTAAAGATCCTCACAAAAACATATATTTCAAGTGCCCAACCTAGAGACAGTTTCTCCAGACGTCTTTAGGCAGGCAAATCTCCATGTTTGTAGAGTTTTTACACTGTCCCTTACTTTTGGAAACTCCTCTACAATCTCCAAGGTTGTGAACCCTAAGCATTTTCAATTTCAGATATGTATTCAAAGATTTTCTAACTCTTCTCCTCTAATTGTGTCTTACTTGGGGTGAAGGTAATGTCAAGGCATTGTTCTGAATGAGAGTGGGAAAATTTTTTTGTAGTACACATTTGCATACACATTGATCCATTTTCCAATTTTCCATTCGAAATACTGAATCCCTGACACTAACTCATACCCTACTAGACTCTGACTACTAATCCTAATATGATGGAGAAAAATAAACAAAAAAAATGAAAATACAAGCAGTTCAGAGGAGGCATGGTGTATAGTTGGACTTCCCTCTAGCATGATAAAGGGTCGGTTTTATAAATCTACTCAAATTTTAATTGAAATAGTCCTCCATGTGTTTTTTTTTAAAGAGAGAGTTAGAGAGGAGAGAGAGAATTCTATAATATTTATTTTTTTAGTTATCGGCGGACACAACATCTTTGTTTGCACGTGGTGCTGAGAATCGAACCCATGCCGCACTCATGGAAGGCGAGTGCGTTACGACTTGAGCCACATCCCCAGCTCTCTCCATGCGTTTTTAAAGTTAACAAATATGTGAATTCCTGTCTCCCTTTCTCTGTAGCCTACTCAGCACATGTACTTTTTATATGCACATATAGATTCCTACTTGGTATCACACGTATATTTTTATGAGTTGGCTGACTTGGCAGAAACAAATTGTAAGAAGAGATCAGTCCTCCTAAACGCTGTTGGAACTGAAAATCCAAACTATGGGTGAGCTTCCTATTAGAACAATATTATACATAAACCCATGTTTAGTAAAATAAATATTTTTGCATCTGAGGGTGATATATATTACATGATGAATTACGATTGGCATATATATATTGATACTTTTTAATGAATTTTTGTGTTTTTTTGTCTATATATATATATATATATATATATATATATATATATACATACACTCTACAGATTTTATAAAATATGAAATATATTTGTCTTATATACACTCCGTAAATTCATTCATGTTCATGTATGTGGATTTATAATCAACTTTTCACAAGATTATTCTCAGAAATAATCATCTACCTGAAATACATATTTGTTTCCCAGTGCTGAAAACTAACTTCAATCAATGGTGCTTACAAATCCTAATATTTCTACAGTAACTGACCCAGTTTAACATCAATGCAAGTATATTCCTATGGGACATGATGTCTATTTTGACATTCATTTTAATTCAACACTGGTACATTACTATTTCTTCAGTTTTTGCACATCATAGGTTATATATTTCATTCACAAGTTCAGAAATTTATAGGAATTTGTTTCACTTTTAATCACTTCCTGCTTCAGAACACATGTATTCCTCCATGTTACTTGACTGGTCTTTTCATGAGACTTCTTTCCAAACACATTATTTTCGATTTCCATAATCAATTTTGAAGCTAAACCCACACACTCTTCAAGATAAACCATAACATTAATATTACCATTAGATGTATAAGTGGTTGGAATGAATGTGTGAATATCAATATAAGATTTCCTGTACATTTTCACATTTCAATTCAATCCATTATTAAAGTTGGAACCAGGTATGCTATTTATTCACAGTATGGTCTATTAATGCATTATCTCTATATTCATAGACACAGTGTACACCTCTTTGTTCCCCCAATACTAATTTATACCTACCTCTTCAAAACATTGCTCCCAAAAATGGTAGAAGAAATAAACATGTCACCTTATCTATCTATCTATCAAAATATATATATATATATATATATATATATATATATATATATATATATATATATATATATATATATTTCTTTTTTTATCACAGTAATATTCTGGACACAAAAAACAAAGGTCATACTCATGATTGTATCAAAGCCTAAATGGAAAGTGAGCATGGATTACTAAAAACAACCATATCCAGGTTGCCTAATGCTCTCAAATGTAAATCCTATTGGTGACTACATATTTGTTTCTTTCTAAGATTATATATTCAACTTCAAGCCTGTTGAAAATGTCTAATCCTATCACTCAGTTTATACTTTGCCTGATTTCCTTATATCTCTATTGATATCTGCTTTCCTACATATATTCCCCAGTTCATCATTGTGTCTGACACTTCACATATGCTGATATTTACATTCAATGTCTACCCGAGACCCTATTGCTAAAGAAATTTTGGTCTAAATCCTATACTCACTCTTATTTCTAAACCTACTGACTATCTTCCTAATCCTACTGACTATTGCTTTTTGACTCGATGTTCTCTTCGACAATTAATCATCCAAGGTATAAGGTCCTAAACCATTGTATTTCAATTTGTCGGAGACATATATGCAGAACATAATTCAAACCTAACAATCCCACTCAAGGACCCAATGCCCTTCTGACTTCGAATCTTACCTAGATTTCTGTTTTCATACTTACATTTCACCTATATATTCTTGTAAATATCACAGGTTCCCAATACCATTATTCATGGGGCAGAGAGATTCCTAACCCAAATCAAACATGTTATTAACCCTAAACATACACTGTTCCCTCAATCTAACTTTACAAAAGAGGAGGGACAGAGTTGGTCTTACAATACAGGAATGTAGGGGATCTTCCACCTTCTGAGAACATCAAAGGTCCATGCAGAAATGATCCCTGGAGAAGATATAGGCAGCTATGAAGGACCTGAGAGAGGAAAAGTCATCTTTTATGGTAAACAACCTGGTCAAGATGAATGGATGTGTCTGAATCAACCTCTATCTTCTAAATGTAGAGAAGATGGACCAAATCAGGCCTGTGTGGAGAGCTCTTCCCAGGTGCCTATGGTTGATATACCATTCTAACTTGTGAAAGTGTGACAGATAGAAGGGACAGACTCCATCTCATGGGACCCTTAGAAGTTACTGTTAGGACAAAGAGGTTGCCAAGGCAGTGACCTCATTCTGTTCCTGAAGGAAGTGACCTCACTTCACTTCCTTGGTGATGGAACTCTCTGAACTTGGGATCCAGGAAGAGAGGCACCCAGAGCCAGTCGCAGTCCCAGTCCCTGTGGTCTCACTTGTTTCAATTTACCAAGCACAGAGTCAGTCTTTCTTAGTACCAACAGATGTGAGAATGGCCAAATGCCAGGAAAGCTCTGAAGAAAGACCTTTCTGAGAAAGCAGGTATTGGTTCACCGCTGGCTCCTGACAACTGCACAGAGTTGGCCAAGGAGACCAGATTGGAGATACAACAGGCCATTTTGGGGGAATATAGTATGGCCCACCATTCAGAGGACACTCCACAAAGGAGGTGCCTTTGTGGGTGTAGGTGTGTGTATGGTTTTTTCTCAAGTTCTGAGAAGATGTAAGAAAGGCTGTTTGTTTGAATTGGCGTGGACTGTTTCTAGTAAGTCCTTTGACAAGGCGAGTGCTTCTATGTCTGTGTATCCCACTCTGTCTGTGGTTGTAGACATTAGAAAAGAAAATGCATCAATGGATGTGTCCTGTCTAGGAGAAAGCTTCGCAACATTCATCCTGCCTGATTTATTAATGGACTGCAGCTTTCCTTATTGAAGGGAAACACCTGCTATCTTTCAAAGTTTCTGTTTACATCCTGAATTCTGGACACTCTCCAGAATTGCCTCATTGTTTTGTGTCCAAGATATGTACTACCTCCAAGCTATGTGATATGGCTATGTACTGGATAGCTGAAGGGAAAGGCGAGCATCTCAGAAAACTCAGATATCAGTGTGAACAGGAAAGTCTCAGTGGAGAAACCCTGCTTTGTGCGTTTTGTTTACCTATTGTTCTGTTGCCCTGAATTTCAGGAAGGTTTTTGCCTCAGACCACTCCTTTGTGAATATCAATTCAATCCATTATTTAAAGTGGAACCAGCTATACTATTTATTCACAGTATGGTCTATTCATGCATTATCTGTATATTCATAGACACAGGGTACAGCTTTTTGTACAACCAATACTTATGTATATGTCTTCAAAATATTACTCGCAGAAATGGTGAAAGAAATACTCATGTCACCTAATCTACATGTACATTTTATCACAGTAATATTCTGGACACAAAATGCAAAGTTCACACTTATTATTGTACTAAAGCCTAAATGGAAAGTGAACATGGATTACTTCCATGTTCAGGTTGCCTAATGCTCTCAAATATCAATCGTATTGGTGACTACATATTTGTTTCTTCCTAAGATTATATATTCAAAATCAACCCTGTTGCAAATATCTAATCATATCACTCACTTTATACTTTGCCTGATTTTGTAATATCTCTTTTTTTATTGTTACGATGAGCCAATTTAGTACTTTTTTAATTTTTTTTTCATCTTTCATACATTTGATTCAAGTGAGTTATGCATTTCCATTTTTACCCCAAATACAGATTGCAGAATCACATCAGTTACACATTCACAATGTTTACATAATGCCATATTAGTGACTGTTGTATTCTGCTGACTTTTCTATCCCCTACTATCCCCCCTCCCCTCCCCTTTCATCTTCCCTCTCTACCTCATCTGTTGTTGTTCCGTTCTCTCCCTTCCCCCCCTTTCCCCTCACAACCTCGTATATGTGATTTCGTATAACGATGAGGGTTCTTTCCGTTTCCATGCAATTTCCCTTCTCTCTCCCTTTCCCTCCCATCACTTGTCTCAGTTTAATGTTAATATTTTCCTCATGCTCTTTCCCTCTGTTCAGTTCTTAATTGCTCTCCTTAAATCAAAGAAGACATTTGGCATTTGTATTTTAAGGATTGGCTAGCTTCACTTAGCATAATCTGCTCTAATGCCATCCATTTCCCTGCAAATTCCATGAATTTGTCATTTTTTAGTGCTGCATAATACTCCATTGTGTATAGATGCCACATTATTTTTTATCCATTCATCTATTGAAGGGCATCTAGGTTGGTTCCACAGTCTGCCTATTGTGAATTGTGCTGCTATGATCATTGATGTGGCGGTATCCCTATAGCATGCTCTTTTATGGTCCTCAGGGAATAGTCCGAGGAGGGCGATAGCTGGGTCAAATGGTGGTTCCATTCCCAGCTTTCCCAGGAATCTCCATACTGCTTTCCATAATGGCCGCACCATTTTTCAGTCCCACCAGCAATGTACAAGTGTACCCTTTTCCCCACATCCTCGCTAGCACATATTATTGTTTGACATCCTAATGGCTGCCAATCTTACTGGAGTGAGATGGTATCTTAGGGTGGTTTTGATTTGTCAAAGTTGCCTAATGCTCTCAATGACAATCCTATTGGTGACTACATATTTGTACCAAAGCCTAAATGGAAAATGAGCATGGATTACTAAATGCACCCATGTCCAGGTTGCCTAATGCTCTCAAATGTCAATCCTATTGGTGACTACATATTTGTTTCTTTCTAACATTATATATCCAAACTCAACCCTGTTGAAAATGTCTAGTCCTATGACTCAGTTTATACTTTGCCTGATTTCCTAATGTCTCTATTAATATCTGCTTTCCTCCATATTTTCCCCAGTTCATCATCGTGACTGACTCTTCACATGTGCTAACATTTACATTCACTCTCAACTGAAACCATATTGCTAAAGAACTTTTGGTCCAGATCCTATACTCACTCTTCTTCCTAAAACTACTATCTCCTGTTCCTACCGAGTATTCCTTTTTGACTTGATGTTCTCTTCTACATTCAATCATTCAAGGTACATGGTCCTATGCCATTGTATATCGATTTATCTGAGACATCTGTTCAGAACGTAATTCAACGCTAAGTATCCCAATCAAGTTCCCATGCCCTTCTCGGCTTCAAATCTTAACTAGATTTCTGTTTTCATACTTATATTTCACCTATATATTCTTGTAAATATCGCGGGTTCCCGATACTGTTATTCAACCCTCAGAATGATTCCTCACCCAAATCGAACCTGTTATTCACCCTAATCATACACTCTTCCCTCAATCTAACTTTACAGAAGAGCAGGGAAGGAGTTGGTATTTCAATACAGGAATGTAGGCGATCTTCCACCTATTGAGAACCTCAAATGTCCTACATAAATGACACCTGGATAAGTTGTAGGCAGCTATGAAAGACCTGAGAGAGCAAAAGTCATCTTCCATGGAAAACAACTTGGTCAGGATGTAGGAATATGTATGAATCAGCCTCTCACTTATTAATGTAGAGAAGATGGACCAAACCAGGCCTGTGTGGAGAGCTGTTCCTGTGTGCCTATGGTTGATATACCATTCTAACTTGTGAAAGTGTCACAGGAAGCAGGGGCAGCCTCAATCTCATGGGACCCTTGGAGTCAACTCTTAGGACAAAGTGGTTGCCAAGGCAGTGAACTCATTCAATTCCTGAAGGAAGTGACTTACGTCACTTCCGTGGTGATCAAGCTCTCTGAACTTAGATCCAGTAAGCCAGGCACCCAGAGCCAGTCCAAGTCCCAGTCTTAGTGGTCTCACTTGTTTTGATTTTCCAAGGATAGAGTCAATCTTTCTTGATACCTACCGATGTGGGAATGGCCAAATAACAGGAAAGCTCTCAAGAGGGGCCTTTTCTGAGCAAGCAGGTAGAGGCTCACCCCTGGCTTCTGACAAGTTCACAGAGTTGACCAAGGAGACCTAATCTCATACAGGACAGGCCATCTCAGGGGAACATATTGTGGCCCACCAGTCAGAGGACACTCCAGATAGTCACAGACCCATTTGAGGGAAGGAGGTGCCTTTGTTATGTGGGTGTGGTTTTTTGGTTTGTCTCATATTCTGAGAATATGTAGGAAAGGTGGTTTGTTTGGTTTGTAGTGAACTGTTTTTAATAAGTCATTTGACAAGGCGACTGTTTCTATGTCTGTGTATCGCACTGTGTCCGTGGTTGTAGACATTAGAAAAGAGAATGATTCAATGGATGTGTCCTGTCTGGTAGAAAGCTTCCCAGCATTCATCCTGCCCGATTTATGTATGGACTTTGGCTTGCCTTATAGATGGGCAACACCTGCTAATTTCCTTAGTTGCTGTTTTCTTCCTGAATTCTGGCCACTCTCCAGAAGAGGCTCATGGTTTTGTGTCCAAGATATGAATCACTTCCAAGGTCTGTGACATGGCTATGTTCTGGATAGCTGAAGTGAATGGCGAGAATCTCAGAAAACTCAGATCACTGTGACCAGAAAAGTCTCAGTGGATAAACCCTGCTTTGGGACTTTTGCTTACATATTGTTCTGTTACCCTGAATGTCAGGTAGTTCTTTGCCTCAGGCCACCCCTTTGTGAAACCTGAAGAAAACAGTTTTCAAATGGAAATGAATGGAAATCACCTGTGGCTCTTTGCTTAATTGCTTTGGAAAGGGATGTGTCTGAATCAGCCTCTTAGCTCTGTGTGAGGCTGTTGATTAAATTCTCAGCCCCTTATGGATCTAAAGAAAGATCCCATGTGTGCATCCAAAACCAAAATGGCCGAAAGTACAGTCATTGCAGATGAAGTCTTTCGCCTTCCTCTGTAAGGTTCCTGACCTCTATAAAGTGAGAATAGGGAAGATAGACCAAGCCAATTGATGTCTCCTTTTGGAAAAATTGTACCACCAATGAGAGCATCAGCAAAATTACCCCAACACTACCACAAGTCGCTGCACCAACAGATAGTTCACAATGCATACATGTTAGTTCACAATGCATACAAGTGATATATATTCCAGGCAAGTTCTGCAAGCAGTTCAGTGATGGCTATTGCAGAAGCTGTAGATTGGTTTTATCTTTGTCTTCACCAGCACTGGGTTGAAGATTGGAATTCTGGCAATAATGGCTAAAGAAAAAATTACTTACCATTCCAGAAGGCACTAAAAAAACCAATTATCTTAACAATTTACATTATCTTGAAGAGAATTATTAAATATAATGAAAAGGAAAGGTGAAAGTCAACAAACAGTTCTGCTAAACTCCTTTTTTTGTTCACATATTAAAACAATCCTCAACAGTTGTTTACCCAATTTAAATTAAACTATTTAAATCACGTGAATAAAAAAAAAATTGGATCCATTTTTTCATGAGCGCACATCATATATGATATATGGATATATGTACATTCAAACATAAAACACAAAACACAAGTGTGCACAAATAATATAATATATACAACACATAACATAATAGTAAAGGCCTTATAACTTTTTACAGGTGAAATCACCATTGGAATGTCTAAAAACTCTATAGTCAAAAAATAGAACTGATCAGCAAAACATTAACCTAGGTCTGTATGAGCTCAAAAAAAAAAAAAATAGAAAATAGAACTTCATGATGTGGGAAAGGGCAATAATAAAATAGATATTGAAAAAAGCATCCTGGTCCTGTATCAGATGTAAGGATAGCCAAACTGGAGTTTTGGATATCAGCTGTTATGAATTTGAGCCAAATCATCTTCTTTTTGGTCTATAGAAATCACTTAAGTTAATTTCTCTGGAATCCATATTGCCTGCTGTTCTTCCTGTGGAAACACACAAACAGACCCCTGACTAAAGACAATCACTGGGTCAGGACTTTAGTTAATCTCTCCAAAATCCAAATCAGCTGCTGTTCTTCCTGTGGAAACACACAAACAGACGCCCGACTCCAGACAATTACTGGGTCAACACTTTTCCATTGTCCTATTAGAATATCCTTCCAAAGGACCTTGGGCTTATGCACATTTTTTGGAAACATATGCCTTTCCACAGCACTAAGTCCTGATGAATCCAAGTTTAAAAAGTTTAGAGTAAAAAGCGTTAATTTAAGTTTATCTTTGGGGAATATATACCCCTTCTCAATTCCGTCTTTGTGCTTTAATAAGTACATTTTTATTGTTTGATGTGCTCTTTCAACTATACCTTGTCCCTGTGGATTGTATGGGATTCCTGTTATATGAGTAATGCCAAATGATGAGCAAAATGGTTTAAAAGAGTTAGAAGTGTAACCGGGGGCATTATCTGTTTTTAACTGTTTTGGAATGCCCACAGTGGCAAAATTTTGTAAGCAATGAGCTATAACATCTTTAGTTTTTTTTCTCCAGCATGAAGGGAGCCCATTAAAAATCCAGAACAAATATCAACTGTAACATGTAAATATTTTAATTTTCCAAATTCTGGCAAGTGTGTGACGTCCATCTGCCAAATATGGTTAGGTATCAATCCTCTAGAATTGACTCCAAGATTAACTTGTGGTAAAAAGGTCACACAATTTTGACATTGTTTTATAATTTGTCTAGATGTTCCTTAGTTTTTTTGAAATTCTTTTGTAAAGTATAAGCATTGACATGGAACTTTTTAAGAAAATTTATTGCTTCTTCTAGTGTAAAGAAAATATGTATGTATGTCAATTGTAGTTTTATCTGCTAAATCATTGCCCAAACTAAGGGCTTTAGGCAATCCTGTATGTGCCCTGATATGTCCTATAAAGAATGGATCTTTTCTGTCCCAGATTAGACTTTGTATAGTGGAAAGCAAAGAGAAAACAGTAGAGAAAGGGGAAATCCTACCAGCATCTTCAAGGGATACTATAGCATTAACTATATACTGACTATCGGAAAATAAATTAAATACAGAATCTTTAAAAATCACAAAAGCTTGTAATACTGTACTAAGCTCTACCTTGTGAGCTGATTGTTTTGGTACTAAAAATATAAAAGTTGGATCAGGTGTAACTATTGCTGTTGTACCATTATTTAACCCATCGGTGAATATATTTGGAGCATTCATGATAGGTGTTTTCTTGTCATTTTTGGAAAAATTACAGGATGCGATGACCAAAAAGACAATAAAAGATAAGATGGTAAGTGGTTATCAAATGAAACATTAGATTTACACACGATTATTGCCCAAGTATTTAACTAATTAGCTAATTCATCAATTTGATTCATAGTATATGGAGTAATAATTTTATTGGGTGAAATTCCACACACACTCTTTTTGCTGCTTTTATTCCTATGAGTATTAATTCTCCCTCAGCCTCAGGATAGCAAGTAATAATAGTGTTAGAAGAATAAGATAAATGTATCCATAATAATGGACCTTCTTCCCAAAATACTCCTGTAGAAATATTTTTTTTTGTTGTTAGTACAATAAATAATAAATGCAAAATTATATCAACTCTATCCAAAAGCATATTTCCCATATATGTTTCAATGATTTTTATTGCTTTTCTTGCTTCAGGCGTTAACATTCTGAGTGAATTTGGATCTCATGGTCCTTTTAGGATATCAAATAAAGGTCCCAACTCTCCTGTTGGTATACCTAGATGAGGCCTTATCCAATTTAAGTCTCCTAATAACTCTTGAAAGTCATTAATTGATTTGAGTTGATCTACTCGTATTTGAATTTTTGGTTGACTGACCATGGTTGAGGATAATAGAGTTACTAAATAATTAATTGGAAAATTTAATTGTATTTTACCTATTGCTATCTCTAGGTTATAATTTTTTAATACGTTTGTAAGTGTGGCATATAATTCTAGCATTGGGTTTTTAACTTTGTGTGCTAATAATACATCATCCATATAGTGAAAAATTTGTATTTCAGGAATTTGATTTCTAAGTGGCTGGATTACTTTGTTAACATAAATTTGACGCATAGTTGGGCTGTTAGCCATCCCTTGAGGGAGTACTTTCCACTCATATCTCTTGTCAGGACCTTCATGATTCAGTGCAGGTATAGTAAATGCAAAACTTGGAATATCCTCAGGATGAATTGGAATTGAAAATAAAACGATCTTTAATATCTACAATGAAAACATACCAAGTTTTTGGCAAAGCACACAATTGAGGAATCTCTGATTGAGCAGGTCCCATAATAACCATCCCATTATTAATGGCTCTTAAATCTTGCAATAGTCTCCATTTACCAGATTTCTTTTTAAGGACAAAAATGAGAGTATTATGGGGAGACACAGAAGGTTGTATATGTCCTTCCGCTAATTGTTGTTTGACCAGGTCATGGGCTACTTGTATCTTTTCTTTAGTCAGGGGCCACTGAGGAGCCCATACTGGTCTTTCTGATTTCCAAGTAATATTTATTGTCTCAGTGGCCCTTTCTGAAAATCCAACCCATATCTATCTGTTCCTTGATCTTTTTGTATTGGTGTTGCTATACCTTGTTCTTGCTTTTCTAATCTTTTTCCTTTCCTAAAATCTTGTCTAGCCATAATAGTGGGTGAATTTTGATTGATGTTATTTGTTAATGTCAAACCTAATTGATCTAGGACATCTCATCCTTATAAATTTACGGGAAGATGTTCCAATACATATGGCTGTATAGTTCCTTCACATCCTTCAGGATTCTTCCAATCTAATACCGTTGCACTTTTATGGGGATTAGTCGCCACTCCTAGGCCTCGAAGCGTTTGAGTGGCTTGTTGTAATGGCCAATGTTTTGGCCATTCTTGACGACAGATGATGCTAAGGTCTGCACCTGTATCCAGTAGACCATTGAATTCATGTCCTTGAATATTTAGTTTTAGCATGGGGCGAGAATATAAATTTAAAGAAAGCATAGCCCAATCTACACGTGTGGAGCCTAATCCTTTGGAACCCCTTTCTACAGCATAACTGTAAAATTTATCATGTGGGCTGGGTATTATTATTAATTGTGCTATTCTATCTCCTGGAGAAATTACTGATATACCCTTTGGAAAACTGGCTATAATTTTTATTTCACCTTCATAATCGGGATCAATTACCCCAGGACTCATCATAAGTCCTTTTAGAGTAGAAGAGCTGCATCCCAATAATAAGCCTACTGTTCTTTTGGGAAGAGGTCGTTTCACCCCTGTGGGAATGATTTGAACTCCCATCTCTGGAGTTAGTATTGATCTGGCGGAGGCACAGATGTCCAACCCTGCGCTCCCTCTGGTTTGTCTGATGAGGGATCTGATGAACAATGTGTCGTGGGCACTACACTGATGGGGTTGCTGGTTTCCTCCAGTGCTCCATATATTTGCGGTTTCGGGCCCCAGAGCATTGGGCCCCCCTGTCCATTTTTTGGCAATGGAGCCGGATGCCTTTCTTCATGATATCGTGGATAAACACCTGGTGCTTGTTTGTTTTTTGATAATGAAGTACCCTCTATGGTGGTTTGAGAATGGTATTCATTAGCCCAATGTCTCCCTCTACGTCATTGTGGCCAAATACCCGGTATTCTAGTCCTTTGATACCTAGTTTTGTTAAACCCTCCTCCTATGGGGCAATTCCTTTTAAAAAGTCCTGTTTGTTCACAATTGTAGCATGTTCTTGGCCTGTCTTCTAAAGCCTGTTTTACTAAAGCTGCCACAATTTGCCCTTTTTCATTAATGTCTCTGGCATCTAAACCCTGTTTTATTGCAGCTGCCACGACTTGCTCTTGTTCATTAATGTCTCTACCAAATTTAATAAATGTGTTTAAATCTTCATGTTTCCATGGTCTAATGATACCTCTGCAGCAATGATTCGCTTGGTCATAAGCCAGTTGTTTTAATAATGGCATTGCTTGTTGTGTATTTCCAAAAACTCTGTAGCTGTTTCAATAAGCCTATCTACAAATCCAGCGTAAGATTCATTAGCTCCTTGTATTACCTTAGATAATTGACCTTGTAAACCTCCATGTCCTTGTAAAGTCTTCCATGCCCTAACTGCCTCTACAGCAATTTGTGCGTATATGCCAGGATCATATGGAATTTGTTGTTGCTGATCCTCATAAGGTCTCTTTTCTAACAACAAATCTAGATTTCTCTGAGGATAACCAGCTGCTGCATTTCGCCTAGATATCTCTTTGCAAAATTCCTCACTGGCAACCTTTCATAATAGGTATTGACCTCCATTTAGCACAGCTTTACACATATTAGCCCAATCTGCTGGCGTCATGTTCAAGGTGTTAATGGATTCGACCAAGCTTACAATGAAGTGTGCTTGAGGACCATATGTTGTTACAGCCTCTTTTAGCTGCTTCACTATTTTGAAATTTAAAGCATGGTGAATTCGCTGCCCTCCTACCTCAAATACAGGGCATGTTAATACTTGAGATCCTGTCTCAGGATCCGAACTATCAACTGTTGGGGTTGGGGGCCTCCCAGCACATGGAGGTGGCCTTGTTAGTTGGACATTTACATCCTCTGGTGACAGAAAGGTGTTAGTAGCAGTCTCCTTTTTTAACTTTGCCCCTGATTGCTTTTTATGCTCTAAACTTGGTTCCTCTATCTTTGTCTGAACTTAAGGCTTTGGACTAAGCAAACCAGATATGAACGTCCACAATGGCAATGTGCCAACTGGCATAGTCCCTCGGCTGCTCTTTTCTAATCCTTTTAAATCTTCACCATGATGGTTCCATTGTGATATATTTAATGACTCCTCCTTCAAAAGCCATGGGCTACATTTTTGTATTGTATCAACAAATGCCCTGACTCTCCTTGATATTTCTGAGATGCCTCCTTTCTCTAACAATTTATTTAACACTCTTTCAGTTTGTTTTTTTACTAATTTCTGATCCCGTATTTCTATTATAATACAACCCAACAAGATGACGCCAAACAAAACTGAGACAGAATGAATTAAAAAGGGAACAACAAAAAGTCATTATAGCCTTTCTATCCTCCTGACATGTGCATCCGTCCTTTATACCTATCTGTTCCTCAGACGTAAATAGTTTTTTCTCAGATGTGAGTGGTTTTTCTTCCATTCCACTCATCTCCAGGAACAGGCAACTTAAAACAAAAGTGAAGCAAAACAAAGGAGTCATCTTAAAATGGCTACCCATCCTTTCACCTTGCCCACAGGGGCAAGCAGTTTACCTTATCACTTACCCTCAGTCGTTCCCCATGTGAGCCACAAAATGCTGCAGTCTGGCTGGGCATGATTCAGGAGCCACTTGTCAAAAAAAAAAAAAAAAAAACTAACTTTATTTTTAGAACCACACACGGCAAACAAAACAACTCCTCAGGAAAAACCCTCAGAGCCCAACTGCCACTACTGGCTTCCTTGTAAAGTCTCTCTCACACACACAAGCCTCTCCACCTGCCACAATCCTACTGCTCTTGAGGCCGATTGGCTGGGTGGAGCCAAAAAAGTTCCCCAAGGAGCAGCTCCATGGTCTGAAAGGGCAGGGAAACAGCCCAATGAGCATCACCACAGAGGAGCCAATCAGCTAGATGATGCTGAGGTCGCTGTGAGCCAATAATCAGCCGGCAGCTGGAAATTTGCTGGCAGCTGGAAGTTTGCTGGGGCCCCTTCAGCTGTGGCTCTCAACAAATTCCTGTCTCATTTCTCTGTAGCCTATTCAGCACATGTATTTTTATATGCACATATAGTATCCTATCTGTTATCACATGTACATTTTTGTGAGGTGGCTGACTTGGCAGATACAAATTATGAGAAGAGATCACTCCTCCTAAACATTGTTGGAACTGAAAATTCAAAATATGGGTGAGCTTCCTAGTAGAATAACATTATACATAAATCCATTTTCAAGTGAAATAAATATTTTTGCATCTGTGGATGACATATATATTTCATGATGAATTTTGATTGGAATACACACTCTACAAATTTTTCAAAATATGAAATATATGAGTCTTATTATACACTCCTTAAAATCATTCATATTCATGTATGTGGATTTATGATCAACTTTTCACAAGATAATTCTCAGAAATATTCATCAACCTGAAATACATATTTGTTACCTAGTACTGAAAGATAACTTCAGTGGATGGTGCATACAAATCCTAATATTTCTACAGTAATACCCAGTTTAATATCAATGCAAGTAGTTTCCTATGGGACATGATGTGTATTTTCCGGTTCATTTTTATTCAACAGTGGTACATTACTATTTTCTCAGTTTATGCACATCATAGGATATATATTTCATCCACAAGTTCACAAATTTATAGGCATTTGTTTCAATTTCAATCACTTCCTGCTTCAGAACACATATATTCCTCCAGATTTTTTGACTGGTCTTTTCATGAGACTTCTTTTCAAACACATTATTTTCGATTTCCATAATCACTTTTGAAGCAAAACTCACACATTCTTCTTGATAAACCATAACCCTAATATTACCGTTAGATTTATGACTGGTTATAATGAATGTATGTATATCAATTTAAGATTTCCTTTACATTTTCAGATATTAATTAAATCAATTATTTAAAGTTGGAACCAGTTACATTATTTGTTCACAGTATGGTCTATTCATGCATTATTTCTATATTCATAGACACATGGTACACCTCTTTGTTCCCCCAATACGAATTTATACGTCTTCAAAATATTGCTCCCACTAATGGTGGAAGAAATACTCATGTCACCTAATCTACATATACATTTTATCACAGTAACATTCTGGACACAGAAAACAAAGGTCACTCTTATGATTGTACCAAAGCCTAAAAGGAAAGTGAGCATGCATTACTAAAAACATCCATGTCCAGGTTGCCTAATGCTCTCAAATGTAAATCCTATTGTTGACTATATATTTGTTTCTTCCTAAGATTATATATTCAATCTCAAGCCTGTTGAAAATATCTCATCCTATCCCTCACTTTAAACTTTGCCTGATTTCTTAAAGTCTCTATTGACATCTGCTTTCCTACATATTTTCCCCAGTTCTCATTGTGACTGACTCTTCACATGTGCTGATATTTACATTCACTCTCTACTTGAAAACCTATTGCTAGAGAACTTTTTGTCCAAATCCTATACTCACTCTTGTTTCTAAACCTAGCAACTATCTTCCTAATCCTACGGACTTTCTTTTTTTAATTGGATGTTCTCTTCAACATTCAATCATCCAAGGTACAAGGTCCTATGCCATTGAATATCGATTTATCTGAGACATCTGGGCAGGACATAACTCAAAGCTAAGTAACCCACTCAAGGGCCCAATGCCCTTCTGGGCTTCAAATTGTACCTAGATTTCTGTTTTCATACTTGTATTTCACCTATATATTCTTGTAAATATCCCAGTCTCCCAATACCATTATTCATCCTTCAGAATGATTCCTAACCAAAATCGAATATGTTATTAACCCTAACCATAGACTTTTCCCTCAATCTAACTTTACACGTGAGCTGGGAGAGTGTGATCACGAAAGTCTCAGTGGAGAAACCCTGCTTTGGGCCATTTGCTTACCTATTGTTCTGTTGCCCAGAATATCAGGAAGTTCTTTGCCTCAGGTCACCCCTTTGTGAAGCCTGAAGAAAGCTGTTTTCAAACGGAAATGAATGAGCAAAACTTGTGGCTCTTTGGGTCAAATGAGTTCTTCAAGCCATGAAGAGGTGCTTGGGTTTTCTCATGACGCCAAATCACATAAAGAATCTATACCTATCAGTCAGTAGTAGTCAGTCAATATTGCTCCTAAAAATGGTGGAGAAATACTCATGTCAAATGATCTATATATATATATATATATATATATATATATATATATATATATATATATATATATATATATTTAATCACAGAAATATTCTGGGCACAGAATTCAAAGTTCACATTTATGATTGTACCAAAGCCTAAATGGAAAGTGAACATGGATTACTAAAAATATCATGTCCAGGTTGCCTAATGCTCTCAAATGTAAATCCTATTGGTGACTACATATTTGTTTCTTCCTAAGATAATATATTCAACCTCAACCCTGTTGAAAATGTCTAATCCTATCACTCACTATATACTTTGCCTGATTACCTAATGTCTCTATTTATATCTGCTTTCTTACATATTTTCCCAATTTCATCATTGTGACTGACTCTTCACATGTGCTGACATTTAAATTCATTCTCTAACCGAAAACCTATTGCTAAAGAACTTTTGTTGCAAATTCTACATGCACTCTCCTTCCTAATCCTAACTACTATCTTTCTAATCCTACTGACTATCCCTTTTTGACTGGATGTTCTTTTCTACATTCAATCATCCAAGGTACAAGGTCATATGCCATTGTATATCAATTTATCTGAGACATCTGTTCAGAAGTTAATTCAATGCTAAGTATCCCAAGCAAGGGCCCAATGCCCTTCTGGGCTTCAAATCATACTTAGATTTCTGTTTTCATGCATACATTTTACCTCTATATTGTTATAAATATCGCAGGTTCCCAATACCATTATTCACCCAGCAAAATGATTCCTAACCCAAATCGAACCTGTTATTAACCCTAAACATACAGTATTCCCTCAATCTTACTTTACAGAAAAGCAGGGAAAGAGTTGGTCTTATAATACTGGAATGTAATGGATCTTCCACCTGGTGATAACCTCAAATGTCCATGGCGAAATGATCCCTGGAGAATATGTAGGCAGCTATGAAGGACCTGAGAGAGCAAAAGGCATCTTCCATGGCAAACGGCTTGGTCAGGATAAAGGGTTGTGTCTGAATCAGCTTCTATTCTTAAAGCAGAGAACATGAGCCAACCCAGGCCTGTGTGTATATCTGTTCCTGGGAGATTATGGTTGATATACAATTCAAACTTGTTAAAGTGTCACAGGAATTAGGGCCAGCCTCCATCTCATGGGAACCTTGGAAGCAACGTTTGGACAAAGTGGTTGCCAAGAGAGTGACCTCATTCAGTTCCTGAAGGAGGAACTAAAAACAGTTCCATCACACTTCAGTGGTGATGGAACTCTCTGAACTTGGGATCCAGGATGCCAGGCACCCATAGCCAGTCCCAGTCCCAGCCCCAGTGGTCTCACTTGTTTGGATTTACAAAGACAGAGTCAGTCTTTCTTGGTACCTACAGATGTGAGGAAGGCCAAATGCAAGAAAGCTCTGAAGCAGAGCTTTTCCTGAGAAAGCAAGTAGAGGCTCACCGCTGGCTCCTGACAACTTCACGGAGTTGGCCAAGGAGACCAGATCTAAGACAGGACAGGCCATTTCGGGGGAACATTATTGGCCCACAAGTCAGAGGACACTCCGGATAGTCACAGACCTACCTGGGCGAAGGAGGTGCCTTTTTTTTTGTGGTTATGAGTTTGTGGTCTTGTGTCATGTTCTTAGAATAGGTAGAAAAGTAGGTTTGTTTAGTTTGGAGTGGACTGTTTCTAGTAAGTCGTTTGACAAGGCGAGTGTTTCTATGTCTGTGTATCACATTGTGTCCGGGGTTGTAGACATTAAAAAAAATGCATCAATGGATGTGTCCTATCTAGTAGAAAGCTTCACAGCATTTATCCAGCCAAATTGATGAATGGACTGTAGCTTGCCTTATGGATGGGCAACACCTACTATCTTTCTAATTTCCTGTTTTCTTCCTGAATTCTGGCCACTCTCCAGAATAAGCCCATGGTTTTGTGTCCAAGATATGTACCCCCTCCAAACTCTGTAACATGGCCATGAACTGGATAGCTGAAGTGAATGGCGAGCATCTCAGAAAACTCAGATATCAGTGTGACCAGGAAAGTCTCAGTGGAGAAACCCTGCTTTGGGCCTTTTGCTTACCTATTGTTCTGTTGCACTGAATGTCAGGAAGGTCTTTGACTCAGGCCATCCCTTTGTGAAGCCTGAAGAAAACAGTTTTCAAATGGAAATGAATGGGTATACCTGTGGCTCTTTGCTTAATTGCTTTGGAAAGGGATTGTCTGAATCAGCCCCTTGGCCCTGAGTGAGGCTGTGGCTTAGATTCTCAACACCTGATGGATTTAAAGAAATTTCCCATGTGTGCATCCCAAACCAAAATGGCCAAAAGAGCAGTCTTTGGGATGAAGTCTGTCGCCTTCCTCTGTAAGGTTCCTGACCTCCATCAAGTGAGAATAGGGATTCTTTGAATGAAATGAATTTTTCCAACTTACAGATGCTAGGCTATAGGTGCTTGGGTTTTCCATGACTCCAATTCAAATAAAGATTCTAAACCCCACGGTC